>NC_056732.1:1547068972-1547191472 GCF_019279795.1 Protopterus annectens | reverse complement strand
GATAATTATAACACTATAAGCTGTATAAAAAGATTTATAAATGCTAGAAAAAATCAGACATAATGAAATCTTTGTTACAGGTAACATTAGTTACTAGAGTATGGAAATAACATTATGGAAATCTTCTAATAAAAACTAACATTAGCAAATTGGACAGAGTACACAGGAAATATGCCAAAGTGATGTGACACTTAGTTAAGAGTTACGTTATTATGACCGGTTAAAATATTCAAACTTGCACACATGAACAGCAGCACCAGCTTCCTCAGGTTCACCACCAAAACCAGCCCAATACAAGTCGAATTCCTGGACCTGCTCCTTTCCAAGAACACCAGCGGCAACGACTTCAACCACAACTTGTACAGGAAACCTACAAGAGTAAACTTTTTACTCCACAGCAGCAGCATGCACCTGTACAAGCTCAAAAGAAACGTGATAAAATCACAGGGACTCAGAATCTCCAGAATCACCAAAGACCTTAACGACTTTCTCCACAACATTAAAGACCTGGAAAATGATTTCCTGGCCAGAGGCTACATGGACAGGACTCTGCACCAGATTCTGGACCCCATCACGAACAACAGAAAGGAAAAAACATTCATACTTCAACAGAGCCTAGGGACTGAAAACAGGTATGAAAACAAATATAGGCTCAACTTTATTTTACATTTCTCCACGGACTATAAGGACATACAAAGATCATCCGTGAAAAATGGACCATCACCATTTCAAACAGATCTTTTGGACACATCTTCCCTGAAGCACCAGGGTTCACGATGAAAAGAGGACCCAACCTAAAAGACCACCTCAAGAGATCCCCACCAAGACAACTTGACAGATACGGCACCTATCCATGTAGCGACTTATCCCCCTGCTTCTACTGTAAATACATGGCAGGCATGGACCGCTTCTACTGCCCCAACAACAAAAAAACAATAACCACAAGAGCATTCGGAGGCTGCAACACAGAAGGTGTTGTCTACAGAGCAAACTGCTGCAAATGTCAAGCCTTCTATGTGGGCAAGACCATCAATGCCCGCAAAACCAGGATTGCCAAACACCTATACGACATCAGGCACAAGATACCAACAAATAAACTAGCAACACACTTAACAAAAATTCCAGGACACGAAAGATTTAAGTTAATGATACTCGAACAACTGGAGAAGATCCCTTTCAATGGGGACTTCAATTCAAGATTAGAGAAAAAAGAACTTATCTGGCAGCTACAACTTGAAGCAAGGCACCCTCTGGGTCTCAACTACATGGAGACCATCACCCCAGTCCTAAACCTCAGGGCACTTAACCATGCTAAGTACAACTAATCGGCTCCTAGTAAGATATGCTATCTATTTCGCTCCTGTTTTCTCACTGGTATAAGGCATAATCTATTCATTTTTTGAACAATAATTGTTTATAAGCAGAAATAAAATTGCAGTAAGTTAATGTATCAGCCCTCACAAATGTTACAATTGTTAGCTCAACTTTTAATTATTTTTAATTTAAAAGGTAACATTTCAATGTCAAACTACATTTAACTTTTTTACTACCTAATGTACGCTCTCCCTGATGAAGGAGCGGCAGACAGGCTACCTTCCTATCTGCCCCGAAAGCGCCGGACATCTCAGAATCTTTCTCAGAACCAAGCTTGCTTCCAATGTTTTACAGATGGTAATGGCAAGTCTAAATTTAGAACTATAGTCAGCAACCCCAGAATATTGCCCAAGATCTCTGTTTTACAGTTTAATTTTAATTTTTAATTTAAATTTTATTTTAAATTTAATTTTCATTTTAATTTTTATTATTTTTTATTTTTTGGTTAAATTTAAGTTTTAGTACAGTTTTTTCAAACATAGGTATAATCGTGACAAAGCAAAAGGCTCCAACGAATTGCTAGAGGTTAGGAATGGCACATATGAAAAAGTAGCTGGATAATAAAAAGGAACTAAATAAGAGGAATGAGATGCTTCCAACCAGGTCTGTCTTCACCTTGTAGGCCTACTAGGGCCACACCCCCAAATAGTCACTTCTCATTGGACATCTCTCAGCCATGCCCCTCCACAGTAGCATAAAAGCAGCACAGCAACAGCTGTCAGGTCATTCTGACCAGCGCTTGGGGAGCGCACAAATAGTCCTTTTTAGGACTCACACATAGCAAAAGAACCAAAGATCTGTTCAAGAAGAAGGACAATGGAGATCGACACCACCGCGGAACACCGAAGGACACAACAGCAGCTCTTCCCAGAGCCCATTGTGTCCATACACAAAACAGCTCTTTTCATAGCTCACGTGGATCTGCACTTTACACCAAACAGTTAGTCTCAGAGCTCACAGTACACCAAACAGCTCTTCTCAGAAATCACGGAGATCTGTATAAGCTCTGGTAAGAGCAACCGGACACACATTGAAGAATAAAACAAAAAAGTTCTTATTAGAGCTACCACCAACACCCGAACGGGCATTCAAAACACAAATCGGCCCTTCTCAGAGCTCACAGAAATCTGTATCAGCTCCGGTAAGACCAGCCGGATGCACAGACACAGCTTCAGTGAACCAAACAAAACAGTTCTTTTTAGAACTACCGCGTCTGCCCGAAAGGGCATTCAAAACACAAAACAGCTCTTCTCAGAGCTCATAGAGATCTGTAACAGCTCTATATAGAGCTCCAGCTGTCCACAGGGCTAAAACAGCTCTTTTTACAGCTAGCTCCACCACCGACTACACGTAGAAATCTGTTCACCGTTTAGGATCAAGAGTGAAAGGCTTTGTAAACTTGCACACTGTCACATATGGATATTTTAGAGGATATATTATTCCCACATATATAGCATTTAGACACAATTATCTCTGGAATGCTTTGGATTATAAAAAGTTATACAATTACTCCCAATTAATATTCTAAAACGTGCACGCTGATTTGCCAGCCCAACCAGCGTGCCCATTGTAAATCCCACAATATACCAACGGAAAAAGTTCTGGTCGCCCGGACTTTTTTCCGTTGGTATAAACTGCCCCAAAATCTTTTTTTTTTTTTTTTTTTTAATAAAAAAAAAAAAAGAGAGAAAACTGAGCAATGAAGACTTTCTTTTCTCCGTTGCTTCCGTTTCAAAGCCTTGATGTACTGAGTCTGTGTGGGAATGCAAGTCCCATACGCATGTGTAGTACATCAAAAAGCAGAATCAGTATACCAAACTGGCGGAAGAACAGCAATCCACCATTATACAAAGACATTATTTAAGAAAAGTAAGTATTTTTTTTTTCTTAAATAATGTTGTCATTGTATAATAGCAATAACTGACTCCATGGTTGTGGTATATTGAAGATTTACCCACGGTTGCCTTTGTTTAATCACTTGGGCTTCCCCTCATGATTAAACCACACCAACCATGGGTAAATCTTCAATATACCACACCCCGCCATCAGTTATTGCTTAAATAGTAAACAAGCATCAGGCAACCTGTGTAGGAGATTATATAGGAATGAGAAATATTGTAATTGGTTCTCTGAGAGAGTAGTTTGCACTTGGAATAGACTACCAAATTATATTACAGCAAGTATAAGTTTAGATATTTTTAAGAACAATTTGGACACATTATGGGGATGATTGTTGTAGTATATTGGCAGGCAATAGGGGCATTATTGTTATAGCTGAAAGATCTGTATGTAAGTATGTATGTATGTATGTATGTAGGTATGTATGTATGCATGTATGAGAGTCTACTTCAGATGACTGAAGTTTCAAAACTTTGAACATCACATGGCTGAAGACCAGATGATCGCAGTTTTGAAACTTCGAACATCAAATAAAAAAAAAATAAAAAAAAAAGTCTTCTTTTTTAGTTTTTGCAAAGGCTCAAGCCCCCCCCCCACACACACACACACACACCACTCACACCACCTGCTACTTAAATTTACCAATTTCATCATCGCATTACAGTGAGGCAAACAATAAATTTCCTGTTCCATGCTGTATGGCGATCTCCATTCAGAATGTTCGAAGTACTGAAACTTCGATCATGTAAAGGGGACCCATGTATGCACATATTGACAGACCAGTATTACGGCGGTGCTGTAGCTGACAAAATACAAAGCAGAATGTGATAGCTGCAGTGCCAAATGATACTTCTGTATTTTTTTTTTTAATTTTGCATGTTACTACTTTTCAAGTGCAAGCCTCAATGTCACAGCTCCAATTAGGACCCCTCCCAACATTTGGTATTTTGCAATAGGAGTCATTGACATGTTAAGAAACTGTATCCTGTCTTTTTTTTTTTTTTTAATAAAACAGTCTAGCAGTCTTGGCCTCTGCATACATTTTAAATGCTATGCCTTGCTTTATCCAATAGCTTCATTCCAACAGCACTATTAAATTACAGCTGTTATAAGATCTAGTGTGCAGAATGTATACTCTGTAACCAGGCATACTGCCAGATTTTGGACATGTATGCTGTCTTCGAAACTGCTCCCCCTGGTAATTCGAGTTGTTCAGATTTTCTGATTTATACATCAGACACCAGTATCGCTACTTTGTCCAATAATTATGGTCTCTTTTCATGTGTGTGTTCTATTCTGAGTTATATTTTCTTCCTTGAATGCATTTTGGCTATCTGCTTCACACCTTCCCCTCCTATGACTCTTGGGGTCCCCATGGTCCCAACTGACAGGAGAAAAAGGGACTGAAAAATCTATAGTACCACTGGTAATAGCATGCCGCCCCTGGCTGAGGCTGTCATTGACAATGGATGAAAGCTGAAGCTGGCAGTAAAGCATACAATGACCATGCACAAGGATGTTTTATTAAACCTTGCCCCTTCCCCAACATGCTAACAATATACAAGAGTCTGGCTGGGCAATGAGGTGTGGCCTGTATGCTCTGAGAATGTATAAACCACAGGCCCTATGGCAGCCATGCCTCCTAGACCTACCCACGAATCCCAGCACAGAAATCTTTCTGAGTCTTTGCTTCCAGCAATCCTGAGCATGATACCATTCCTTAAGCACACCAACTCTCCTCAAGATGGATATGGCCATCTTTCCCTGTCAGCTCTGTCAAACATCTGAGAAGTTAATCAGGTCACCTAGACCATAACAGCACTTATCTCACTCTGTCCGTTGAGGTGGCAAAACAATGTAGCACATATACTACTGTTAAATGCAGCCCTGCTGAGTGTTTTTTTTTTTTTTTGCTAGACAGATAATGGGTCTTTCTAGGATAATGTAACATTCTGGAATAGAACACATTTCCAAAGCAACCAACTTTTTAAGCCATTAAAACAGATAGTTGGTTGGGAGGGTGGCCTAATGGTTAAGGTGCTTTCCTTACAAGCACAAGGTGCAGGGTTTGAGTCTCACAAGAGATAATTAGCTAGGCTCGCAAGGGCAGTTAGCTTAATATTAACCTATAAACAAACAGATACAGTGTGCCTGCATTTCCAGCTTATTGGTAATCATCAAACTTAATCTAACAAATCTATATCTGAGGGCACAGATGCAAGGGATGTTTCTCTTTTGTAACAGTGAATATATTACACTGCAAACTCCAAGAAGCAATTCCCACTGCCAACAACATGGAAACTTAACTGCAACAAAAACTGGCTGTCTTCAAAGAAGTTGAAAAGCAGCACCAGAAAACCAGCAGCTATTCAGAACTATGATGTCAGAATAAATAATAATTACTAAGGTTATAGTAATCAGTTTAAAATCATGACACATAATTAAATCTTGTAAATCAAAAGCACTGATCAGTCTACCCAGCAGTTATGGAGCTGGCAGGGATAATAACAGTGCCAAGTTATTGCATCGGTACTGCGCAGAGCGATAAAAACAAAAATAAAAGTAACCGGATTCATGCATAACGTCCTACTAGACATAATACAGAACATCAGAAGACATAATACAGAACATTAGAACCCCTTGCTCACTGTAATGATGTCATCCTAGGAGGTCAGGTCAAATTACACTGTTCACAAGACTGTCAACAAATATAAGTGACTCAAGTTAAGTGCTTAAGCAAAGAAAGGATAAATGTTAACAGGGTGAGAGTTAGAAGCCTTTAAAGTTTAAAAAACTAGCATTGCATTCTTTATTTTTTTTGTTATGGAATACATTTTTCAATCTCAAATGAATGCAAAAAATTGTGCGAAAACTTGAAGTAGTGTGAGCAACAGTAAAGCAGACTCCATAATCAAGTGTAACCATAAGTGCTTATCAAACTTGTCTGTGAAAAACCTATGGGATTAAAGAGTCTGAGTGACCACTGACTGTTTCTGATTATTCAACAAATACCTGGGGTCATTTGTGTGCTGTTAGTACTTTCTTATGTGATCAACATGCCAGCCATAAGATACAAGTCTTTTACAGGGTTTTTTTAATCCATGCCTCACTTTTAAAAATGGAACTAGTGAAAAAAGAAAACAGTTTATTTAAAGATTCCTAAACAGCATAACCCTAGAAAAGAAACTGTAAAAAGGCAGCAAAAATACTATCTGCATCCATCCATCTACAACCCCTTTTTCCCCATTTTTGCACATGGGGTCAGGGTGTCACTTCAACAGTGACAATCATCTAGAGCCAAGGTTTACACTGCCTGGTGGCTAGCCCTGCTGAAAAGTGCTATCAGTTCTAAAGTCTGGGAACCATTTTCTGGTAGTTAATTTGAATCAGGTCACACTGGATAATTATCATTCAGTGATCTTCATCCAAGTACTGGCCCAGATTATAGAAATGGTGTTATCATCCCATCTAACACTGTGCATCCGTGAGTACTGATACAAAAAGGAAAGGAAAAAATCCATCATTTTTGCATCTGTTGCTAAGCTTGACTCAATTCAGTGGAAAAAACGCTATTCAGACTCTAAGTGGTACATTTCAGAACATCTCAACTTTTCATTTGGCTGACTAGATCTGCACTTCTCTAACAACATTCATTGACTCAAAATAGGTGCTGGTGCCAGAATAGGTATACTTTGCTCATATAACAAATATACTGACCCAAACAAGAGCACAGCCATCACAATTCTGCTATGTGCTGGTCATCTTATGGGCAATTGCTAATAATCCTACAAGGCTTCCAAGGCAATAAATAACACTTCTGATAATGCTAACATCACTTGCCTTCTTTATGAATAACTAGAATGATGCCCTAAGCAGAAAACAGCAATCTTTGTTTTGTATGCCCGATACTGACAACAGATGATTTAAAGGTGAGGTCTGTGGATTTGAGTGTGGGCAAAAACAGAAAGAGAATGTAAGACTAAGCAGCTCAATTAGCTTCTTGTTTATCTAGCAGTCTCCAAAGTTTGTACAAAATCAGGCAGCACAGACATTTATGCTGTTACAGAAATGTGATGATACCCCTTCGCTCTCATATACACAGACATGCACACAGGGACGCCGGGAGGCATACTCACTGTACTGATTTCAGTACTTTTTTAGAAGAGGGGGTAGCTTTTTAAAAAAAAAAAAAGTATGTACATATTTCTTCCTTTTTAAAGGGTATCGGCTCCTTTAAGGAGGATACCAGCCAGTCGGAAGTGAGCTCACGTCATGTCCGGCTGGCTGCAAGCGGGAAATGTGCAGTAGTGAGCGAGCGAGTGGAAGAAGACAATCGCAAATGGATTATCGCTGCGAAGAACTGTAGTTGGACTTTCACTGCGAGCAGGAAATGTAGTTGGACTTGGAAGGCAATCACGAACAGATTATCAGGTAAGAGAGTGTGTGTACAGATTTGTGTGTTGGACAGCAATCACAAACAGATTTGAGAGAGTGTATGTAATGAGCGAGATTGGAAGGCAGTCGTGTGTGTGTGTGAGATTGGAATTTGGAAGGCAAGTGTGTGTGTGTGTGTGTGTGTGAGATTGGAAGGCAAGTGTGTGTGTGTGAGATTGGAAGGCAAGTGAGTGTGTGTGTGAGATTGTAAGGCAAGTGTGTGTGTGTGATTGGAAGGCAAGTGCATGTGTGATTGGAAGGCAAGTGTGTGTGTGTGAGATTGGAAGGCAAGTGTGTGTGTGTGAGATTGGAAGGCAAGTGTGTGAGATTGGAAGGCAAATGTGCGTGTGATTGGAAGGCAAGTGTGTGTGATTGGAAGGAAAGTGTGTGTGTGTGTGTGTGTGTGTGTGTGAGATTGGAAGGCAAGTGTGTGAGATTGGAAGGCAAGTGTGTGAGTGTGTGTGTGTGTGTGTGTGTGTGTGTGTGTGTGTGTGTGTGTGTGTGTGTGTGTGTGTGTGTGTGTGTGTGTGTGTGCAATGCCCCCACATAATACACCTGCTGGTTATAGGTGTTCAGGCTCAAACCCTGTACCTTTGCTTCAGGGTAAGAAGAGCCTAAAGTCCCTAACCACCACCATTTCTGAACTTTGTTCAGATTTGCTTTTCTAATGGTTGTGAGCTATGGTGAGAAGTGAGAACTGAAGTTGTATTTCCCCCATTATTGTTTTTCTTTGTCCAGGTTTTTGTGCTAAGGTGTGAAGTGAGAACTGAATTTGTATTCCCTCATTATTGGCTTTGTTTGTCCAGTTTTTTTGTGCTAAGAGGTTGAGAGGTATCTGAATGATAGCCATTAAGTTTGTCTTCCTATTTTTCAAATTGCTGATTTAGCATAGTGGTATGTTGCACTGAGTGTAGTGCATATGGTTCTGGGTTCAAGACATGCATGGTGATAACACAGCATTTTATTCTAGCAACTTTCTAAAATTATACAAACAATGTTTAAAATGTGTCCCTGGTTTTTGGGCTTTTGTCCCCCCCCCCCCCATAAATGTTGGCTTTTTCCAGATTTCTTGTGTTGCAAAGTTCAGAGATACAGCTGAGTGTCAACATTTTACAAGGAGCTGAGTGCTGCAGGGGGAACTAAAGTTTAGTGCTGCTTATGCTGAGTCTGCTTGTACTGTTAATAGCACAACAGGTAGTGTACTTGCTTTTGATGCAGAAGGCTGTGGGTTCTTCTCCCACAGGAGGTAGATGCATTGCTGATACTGTACTGTCTTATAAAGGGGGGTGGATGCTGTAGTCTGTTTTGATGAAGATATCTAGTAGTAACTATGAACCTGTTATCAGTTTGCCATCCATTCCCTATTGCAATATTACTAGCATATCATTGTTTTTAATGCAACATAGGCAATTTATTCCTCAAGGGCAACAGGCAGTTTATTTGTAGATGAAACCATGAAATATAAATTTGTTTGTTAGCAGCAGCCTCTTCATTAGTTACAGATTTTTTTAATGTGGAATTATGTAGATGGCTTTTACTAGTTCAGAGATTGTGCATATTTACTGATACTGGTGGACTGTAGAAGTTTGAGTAGACTTTTATGATGGAAATATTATGAATTGGACTGTTTTTGTCATTACTGGTGCATGCATTTTGTTTCATTGTTTACTGGAAAAATGTTCAAAACAATAAATTTAAAACACTCTCTAACAACTATACTGTATTGTACAAGGAATATAATTTAATACAATCAGGAAGGTGTATCAAAGAGCATGTGCATGTTTCATGTGCAAGGGGCCTATGATTTGAAAACAGCCCAAAGTTCAACTTTATCTGCCACTGGCAAAATGTATTTTCTTTGAATGTGGGTTTCAATGCTGTTTCAATGAATGTGAGTTTCAAGGGTAGAGAAGTTTTAACGCTAAGCCTAGTTTCATTGTGAGACTGCATTGCTTTGTTTAGCAGATATTTATTGGTGTTCGTGCTGTAAAATGCAAAATAAAACTTTTCTGGCAAATCATTTAGGAATGAAGTCACTAAATAATGACCGATGTTATGTTTCAGACGTCATAATCTTCAGAAAAATGCATGCTAAAGCAAGACCTGATTTTCTATCAACTGTCTTAAGTTTATACAAGATCAATTTTTAGTACTGTTTGTATGTTCCCCCAATATATTTGGCCTTGTCCAGATTTCCTGCATTAAGAAGTTGAGAGGTATGTGCAAATAAATCACTTTATGGAATTAGGACTATCCAAACCTCTCAACTGTCCCCAATTTTGGCTCAAAATGTTGCTCTCCCCCTAATAATCTCTCCGCAAAATAGCAATTTTGGAAAAAAAAAACGTGGAGGGTTTACTTTTATAAATAACTGTAATGATCAGAGTTATACATTACTTTTATTTCAGAAATGCATGTAGATTAATTTTGTCAGCTGCTCAAGTTAAAACTGTGCTCATATTAAAATGGTGTCCCTTCTTTGACAGGTTCCCAGCTGTATTGCCTGGCCATCCTCTACCCCAACTACCATGCTGCATTTTTCAAAGAACTGACTTTCAGGTTCATTTTCAATTCAAGGAACCGAGTTTGAGTGAATTTATATTATATTACTGAAGAGGCATTACAGCGAATGCCTCTTCATTGACACTAAGAGTGAACCGTGAATTATGAGAATGGCCGTAGCTTGGCTGGGGAGGGGGGTAGCAGTTTGAGAGCTGTGAGTACAAATTTGAAAATCCTAGCTACACCCCTGCGTGCACACACATACGCGCACACAAGTATTAAGGAGATATATTCAGCAAATTCTACCTCTGAGTATGATGTGTATTTACATTACTTGCTTTACAATTTAATGTGCCTCACGATCTCAGTTACAACTAACTAACCATTTTAGTGTAATGCAGTACTTCTTATATTCTGTATTTTTCACTGTATTTGCAGTTCTTACTGCTGCTGCTGGTGTTGTTAATGCTTTGAAAAACAATTCACTTTATTCAGCACTCCTAAAATGGGTCACTTTAAAAAACAAAAGTGACAATCTCTTCAAAGGTTCTCCAGTAAGATATTAAATGGCAAGCATTACTATTTACATTATCCAATACTGAGTAAACGAAGCTGACCCAATGATGTGACTATGTTTTGACATTTTAAGGACTGCTGTAGGAAAATCAAGTCAGAGTGAGATGGAGAGTGAGCGAAAGAGTGAAAGGGTGCAATTACAGGTTCTTTGTAAAAACCAAGTCAGCTGCTGATTGTATCAGGGTGAAAAAGGATAATGAAGCACATGCTCACATCCAGTAACTGGTCCCCAATCCCTTCGAAGCAGTCAGTGATGCTACAACAGCAATGTGAACTACTCAGGGTCCAAGTCAGACTCATTATGTCTCCATATTCCTGGGAAATATAGGTTGGTACTAGGCTATCGGCCCTAGGGCCTATGCAAGCCTAGTCATAACAATTCCCTGGATATTTCTTCCCACAATATTTACTTCTCTGGACCCCTGTCTACCAGGGCAACTGACATGATCCCCGGGTGAATTTCCTATCTCCCATCCAATCATCAAGGTTCCTTTTGAAGAGGGCCAATGAGGTGCTCTGCTAGACATGTATGGGCATTTTATTCCAGAGTATGGGGAGTCGCTGGGTCAAGAACCAGCATGTTTTGTTCATTGTGATGACAAGGTTTAGATCCCTGGAGCATGTGGCTCTGAGGGATTGGGATTTCTTTAAGTGGAGCATGTCCAACAGCTCAGGGTTTGACATGGCCTTGTACGTTAAGCAGAGATCGCCTCTGAGTAGACGATATGCCACAGAGTATAGCTGGATTTTTTTAGACAGTCAGCATATGGCATCTGCTTTAGTCCTGTGATTCTTTTAGTGAGGTATTTATGTGGTCTTTCCAGCTGTTGCAGATGTCTTGTGAGGTACCAAACGGGGCATTATACTCTATAATGGGTCTAATGAGGGATGAGTACAGTGGGACACTGACCTCCTTTTTCCTGGATGAAAAGCCCTTAGTGATGAGGTGTGCCAAATAGAAGGATTTCCTGACTGTTGTGGTGATGTGGTTATCAAAAGTGAGACCACTGTCTACCTGTGTCCCTAAGTGTCTCATCACACTTTCGATGTTTAGTGTCCTGCCACCTATGTGGTAATTCATGGGTACATGTTTTTTTTTTTCCAAAGGGGATAACTATACATTTCTTGGCATTAAGCTTGAGCCCATGGCTCTGGCACCAGGCATCTGTTTCTGTAAGGCTCTTTTGTAGAATATCCACATCATTTGGGGATTCAATAATGGCTCCCAGTTTGCAGTCATCTGCAAACTTTGTTAGCTAGAGTCCCTTAGTGTTGGCCTGTACTTCAGAGAAGTAGATGCCAAACAAGAGTTGTCCCAGGACTGAACCCTGAGGTACTCCACTTGTCACTCATCTGGAGGTGGATTTGGAGTCAGCTACTTTTACAGTCTGGGTTCTGTCAGTAAGCCAGTTGGCAACCCATCGAGTGACGTAGGGATTTATGCCCAGCCTACTAAGTTTATCTATGATTCCAGAGTGGGGGATGCTGTTGAAGGCCTTGGCGAGGTCCAGATAGGCTGTGTAGACTGCCTTATCCTTGTCCACAGCTCTGGAGACTGATTCAAAGACGTCAATCAGATTCAGGAGAAAAGATTGTCCCTTCACAAACCCAAACTGGGTGGGGTCCAGTGTTTGAAGGTTGCCAATGTCTTTGTTTATAAGTTCCATGATAATGCATTCCATGCCCTTGCAGATCAGGCTTTTTAGACTGATGGGACGGTAGTTCCCAGGATCCAAGGCGGATCCCCCTTTGTGGAGTGGGATAACTGTAGCTGTGCGCCACTCAGTGGGAATGAAGTCTGAGATGAGGCTATGATTAAACATGACACTTAGGTGAGGTGCCAGTTCATTTTGTAGTTCATGTAGTACACAGCCTGGGATGTCATCTGCTCCCATGGATGCTGTATTCTTAGCTTTGGAGAGTGCGGTTTCTAACTGTGTGGCCGTGATTACCAGAATTTGGCAATCTTTTGGTATTGAGATGGGCCCTTTAGGGGGTGAGTGGGGGGTGAAGTTGGCACTAAATTGATCTGCCAGGATATTGGCAATATCCTTGGGATCAGTATATTTAATGCCATTCTGTTGTAGCTCAGAGTAGATCTGAGCATTGCCATTTAGATTCTTGATGTATGTAGTAGAAAATGAAATCTGTCTTGCCAAAAGTGTATGCAGTAGTTCTTTGTTAATTTACAGCTGTGAAAACTGTTACTTCTTCGGCCTGAGTCTGTCCAACCATATCTAGTATTCTGCAAATTATACTGCATATCTAGTATTCTGCAAATTATACTGCATGCTGCAGCAAACAGCTGATTATTCTGGACCCCAACAAACAATTTTAATTTTGTCCATGGCCAAACCAATTTGGAAAGAAAATTAATAAATAAAAATAATAAGTTCTGCTCATATTCATTTAGCCATAAAGACATGCACAATGTCTGATTCTCCACTCAAGTACATGAAACTGTTGCAGTGACAGCTAAAAAATAGCCCAAGAAGATAAACAGCTCATGAGATGGAAACAACTCAGTATCATTGTAGGAAGTGAAACACTGGGAGGCTTTTGAAAATATAAATACATTAATTAGGGTCAGGTTGTGATTCAAACAGTGTGCTCAACCTCTGAGTGTTCTTCATTCATGAAATTAAGAATCTGTCCTTATTTTTGCCCAGTATGAGTGGTCTTCAGGCTACCTACAACCTTGGGTTGTACAAGTGCCCAACAGTAGCTGTGTGTGTATAAACGTGTAAAACAAGTCAAGGGCATTCAGAATAATCGCCAATTAGCTGGAATATATGGTGTTCATAGGGGTAATTTGCATATATCCCATGTGCCTCTGATTGAAGAGGTTTGAGAAGTCACTCAAATGGAAGTTCTAGTTTGGCTGGAGTTTTCAAGAGCAGACTTTATGGTGCCGGGAATAGTTTAACCATAGTTAAGCTGGGAGGGGGGCTCAGGAGCTTGCAAACATTCCTGGATACAGCAAATCTGTATCTTTACTAGACTTGTTACAGGAAAAGGGGGAAACAAGCTTAGAATTTTTTTTCCAGTAAAGTGGAAATGGAGAAAGCTGGAACATAAATTAATTCAAGGTTAAGAATCTGAGTGGGTTGGCCTTCAGAAATGTTCTCTCTCTTTTAAATTGAATGAACTAATGACACTAGACTGGGAAGAGTGTCCCAGATCAAATATACAGTATGGGTGGGCAACTGCAAAGCCACCAAGTATAAAACACAACAACAATAGGTAGGGGGGTGGGAAACTAAAACTATTGCAGCTACTAGCTGTAGCCACTAAAAGAAAGTTTTAAACAGATCAAGGAGCAAGCAGACTCTAGAGAATGCTTTTAACTGCAAACAGACTAGACTAGAACACAGAAACCTCAAAAAATCAAAAATGCACAGAAAAACACAGATAGAGTAATCACAAACAGAAAATACAACTCTCAGCATGAAAAAGCAGTTAACAGTTAAGTAATTCAGTAAACATGCAATTAGAGTAATGAAACGGTATCTAGCAATGAAAAATACAGTTAAAACAGTATAAAAACAGTACATAAATGCAGTGAAACAGTAAAAAAGCTTTAGAACCGTGCAAAATGTAGTAGATTAACTGTATAGCACAATTATAAGCGTTACAGAAGTGCAATTCAATGAAATACATGTAAGAAATAACTTATCCTGCTCTTGGAATCTTGGAATTTCTGCTTAGTTTCAGTAATGAATCTAAAGCCTGATAAATACAAGTATGTGTCAATATACTGAAAGACTGGAAACATACTGAAGGCATAAGCTTTTTTTTTCAATCTCAAACAGAAAAAAAAATGGAAAATAATCCACTCAACTTCCTACAGTACTTACACACTAAGAAAACTATCTTTATACCAAGTTAGTAGTCCAAACAACAAACTCACCACTTACAAACTGTTTCTCTGCAAAATACATATTTTGGCCCTGTTAGGGCCTCTCTTCAGTTCAGGTACCTCAAAATATCTTTACTTGCCTTTTGCCTCAAACCTCATGCTCAGTTATATCCAACTGGATCGTCAAATTCTGTAAATCCTGAACTTTCAGGTAAAGCTCATGCTTTACCCATACATTTGCTTTGAACAAGCAACCTTCATTTATATAGGCACGAAACTTGCAAATAGCTAGCTAACACAATGAAATATCCTGACAATAAACTGTTTCATGTATATTCTACTTTGCCCAATACGCAAGATGTTGCAATACATACAGAGACACACACACACACACACACACACACACACACACACACACACACACACACACACACACACACACACACACACACACACACACACACACACACATATATATCTATATCTATATATGTATAGCTATTTCAATTACAACCTCTTATGTGACAGCATAAATAGCTTCATAGCCCCTCCCCCACTGATAGAACAGACACCTCTGCTCATACACCAATGCTTTGTACGAGCATCTGTACAATTGTATTGAGTCTGCCAAACCTGATAGAACCAAAGCAAGATCTTCAAGGAAAAACAAACCTGCCTGATGGACAACTATCATTAATAGACTATACATTAGGAGAAAAAAACTGGTGTCTAAGAGTCAGAAAGAATGGTCTCAAAACTGGAAACACTCCCTCAACTTAAACAAGCAAATAAGACTCCTAGTGAAGTCTTCCAAAGCTAACTATGATTCCAAATTAGCTTCCCTAACTAAGGATGATCACAAGGCATTCTTTAGTTGCATCTGTAACCTCAAAGGTAAGGCCCAGATTTGTGCTGAACTTGTAGTTAATTGTACTACATTTACAGAACCCTTGGATATAGCAAACCTGTTGGCTGACCGGTTCAGTGAAAACTTCACTCCCCTGTCCCCACCACATATACCCCAAAGCATCCCTAACACCTGTCCCCTACCTAGTATCTCCGAGAAGCAGGCCTTAAAGGCCCTCTCCAAGGCCAAAAATGCAGCCTCTAAGGCACCAGACAACATCCAAGGCTGTGTTCTACATGAGTTAAAACAGGAATTTGCATCTCCACTGGGAATATTTTTCAATCACAGCCTAAACACTGGTTTCATCCTAGTGGAATGGGAAACAGCTACTGTCATCCCTCTGCACAAAGGAGGTGCATCCACAGACACCAGGAATTATAGGCACATTATCCTGACCAGCCTTATCTGCAAGGCCATAGAACATAATGGACCTTCTTAACAAAGACATAGATAGTCTCAAAACACCCAACCACACCCAGTCTGGCTTTGTCAAGGGGAGATCATGCCTGTTGCCCTAGTCAAGGGCATATCTGTGCAACAGCCTACCTAGATTTAGCCAAGGCCTTCAACGCAATCCCCCATTCAGGCATCATTGATAATCTCACCCAGCTGCATATCAACTCATATATTGTCAGGTGGGTTGTAAACTGGCTCACTGATAGAACTCATATCATTAAAATATGGGACTCCACCTCATCCAGCAGACCCATAATCAGTGGTATTCCACAGGGATTGGTTCTGGGACCCTACTCTTCGGAATCTACTTCTCTGAAGTGCAGGCTAAAACTAAAGGACTGTGGCTGACAAAGTTTGCTGATGACTGCAAATGGGGAGTGATCATTGAAACCCCTAGCAATGTCAACATCCTGCAAGAAGATCTTACGCAGACTAGTGACATGTGCCAAAGCCATGGCCTTAAACGTAATGCATTATCATCCCCTTCAGGAAGGGTGATGTTCCTGCAAAACACAACATCAATAGCAATACCCTAAGCACACAGTCAGTGGTGAGAGATCAGGGTACACAGGTCAACAGAAATCTTAAATTCGATCACCATGTCTCCCCAGTGGTAAGAATGGCATTTTATATTGCTCATCTCATAACTAAGGGCATTGCCTTCAGAAAAAAAAGAGGTTATAACCCCCCTGCACTCTTCCCTCATCAGGTCAATCATACAATGCTCCCTTTGATATGTTCCTTTCCAAACACCACAAAGGTTCCTTACAAAGAAAATTCAGGGTCTTTGAGATCTGTCTTATGTGGACACACTGAAATCATTGTCACTTTAATCTGTGTCATACAGACTGGTCAGAGGCGACCTGAGCCTTGCATATAGAGCAATCTCTGACCAAGCTTTAATGGAAATGCTGCACATTCACAAGTCAAATGGCATACGGGTCACTCACTCAAAGGACCTTAATGTGGTATATGGCATCAACAGAACTTGCTGGAGAGAGCGATTTGTCTCACAGAGGTTACCCCAGCTTTGAAACAAGCTTCCTATTCATGTTACACAAAGCCCCCTCATTGACCCTATTTAAGCATAATTTGGACAACTGGATGGGTAACCGGAAACTCACCCTTGGAGGTTCCACCTGTGTCTCTCTTGGACAGGGGCAATAAGTGCTGATTTTAGTGCCTGCTTGAAGCAGACACCCTTGGGAACATGGGTACAACTTGGTTAGGCTTGTAAGAACCCTGGAGCCGTCAGCCTAGTAACCTCCTATGAACCTGTGATCCTATGAATATCTATATCTATATGTATATTATTTCTATATCTATAGCTATATATGTATGTAGGGGTCTGGAATACATGAATACATAAAATATCTTGTAGGTTTGGAGAATAAGTCTCATGACAAGTCGGTGGCAAATGATATGAGTGCATAGTTAGAATTTGACCTGTTGAAGTTCTGTAATGTAAGGAGAGAGTCCTTTATAGATACTGAAGAAAGCCATCTGACTGGCATGGGCTCTGCATTTTTCCTTTCTTCCTTTAGTAAGGATTGAATGTGAATGCCTTGACGAGGGTGCAGATGAACTTACTGCTGAATGCACAGCTCACAATACAAAGGACTGAGACTTGCACATACTGACTCATGTCACAGGCCGAGGGATTGGTGGTCTAACACAAGAGATCATCTGTCCAGAGATAGCCAGCATGACTTACAAGTGTAGTTTCAGGAGTCAGCAGATAGTCTTGGGGAGGCCAAAAAGATGACAGCTCTTTGCATAATCGACAACTGTTTACTGAAAGCTTGGATGCATGACTGCACAGTGATAACAGGAATAAGACTATATACAATGTGTTCTCTTTCTAGAAGCCAGCAGCCACATCAATCATGCACATAGCAGCATCAGTCATGCACATAGCAAGTGATCTACTCCAGCTGGACTGTGGGACACCAGAGCAAGAGGTTAAAAGAACTGCTCAAAGCACAACTGGGTCTGCATAACATCTTTTCATACTTATGTCATCTTTGGGTTTTTACTGTTATAAAGGGTTCTGCTGAAATTTGTGTTGTACTGCAGGGAAAAGGCATATTTTTTGTTAAGTATGATGGAAATGGGGAGAGGAGTAAAACACTGATGGACAGGCAGAAGCACAGATGATTTATGAAAAAGGAAGACAAATAAAATGAAAGTCAAGTCAAGGAGAAACAAAGTGGAGGAAGAACTTAGAAGAGTATGTCATGTGGGAATATATGAAGGGGTCAAGAGGACAGAAGAATTTGTCAAGTGAAAGTTGAGGAGACTTGGGGATTGGATTGCAGCAAATGTCTTTGTGTACAATGCTTTTAATATTGCCACAATCAAAGGTACCAAATCAGGTAGCGTTCTGCCAAGACTGTGGTCCTTATCAGTCATTATGTTCAGTTCTTTCTTTTTTCCTTTTACCTCATCCCCTTTGATACTGTGCATATCTATCTTCTTGTTTACCGCTAATCTCCTTATATTTTGGGGTTCACTTCCTTGATTATGCTCATGTCTTGACGATAATAAGGGCAAAATGCGCCTGATGCTTTCCAGTGCACTCATTTGGTTACTTTTAATAATTGTGGATAAAATAAATCTGATAGAAAGGTTCCAGATTCCCTTCCCACAAAGATACAGGCAACCTTGGTATTATAGTCCCTGATGGGATCCCAAGAACCCATTGTAGACAAACTCTGAGGTTCAAATCATCTGTAAAACTATATTTCAAAATCCATGATGTGGAGCATCTTACCTGCAGCCATTTTATGGATAAACCCAATTTTAAAGATGCCTCCTATGCTTCACATATGTCCTTTCAGCCTGCATAATTTATTTCTTAATGAATATGAACCCCCATTTCATTTTTCATGTAATAACTGCCATGATCCTTATAGCTTCCATCCATAACTATTTCAGCAGTAGCACCAGACAGGTGCAAAAAATTATTGTCTATCCCTCCTGTACTTGTATCCAATTGTGTCTTACTACTGACAAAAGGGTCTGCAAATGGATATGCTGATAGGTCTTGAGTTATCCATGATGACATTTTATGTGAGGGGATTATTATTCATAGGCTTATTTTTATTTGTTAACAAGGAAAATCAAGTTGTTACAAGCCTCTTTTCAGAGGTGACCCAGGCACACTAATTGATTACATAACTTGATCAGAAATAAAAGAGTAGGCAAATGGAGGTTGACAGAATTAAACACTGGACTACAAGATGAAGTTTGTTAGGAGATTATAGCCTTAATCCTCTGCATTTATTACCAGGCAGTGTTCCATTCTGAATCCCACTGATACATTCAACTTAATATACGATTGTTCTATACTTGCAGACCATTTGTATACAAAGTTTGAGTGTTTCATGAGATAAAGTGTTGTACTCAGTTCACATGGGGTCTGACTATAAATAACCACGGTCCAGTTTCAGAAGGTGTCAAACATTAAAAGTGTCAGGCAAGGAAAATGTGCCATTTTGAGCCAGTTAGACCCATATGAAGAATGTCACACAATGGACTGCTAGGTTCAGAAGTGTATTCTGTACAATCTGCTACATAACCCTTGTAAACAGTGTTTAACAGAATTATATCCAGGTAGATTTCAAACAAGAGACCTTGAATTTAAATTCCTCTGTTACATTTTTGTGGTTTACCATAATGGCCATTTGTCTTCCCCACTAATGTTTGCTGTTTATATGCAGCCAATATGTGGCAGTGTAAGGAGACACAGTCTAACATAATCTGTTCCCTACTGTATACAGAGGCACAATCTGACATAATCTGCACTCTACTGTATAAGGAGGTACAATCTGACATAATCTATGCTCTACTGAATAAGGAGGTACAGTCTAACAAAATCTGTTCCCTACTGTATACAGAGGCACAAACTGACGTAATCTGCACTCTACTGTATACAGAGGCACAGTCTGACATAATCTGCACTCGACTGGATAAGGAGGTACATTCTGACATAATCTATGCTCTACTGAATAAGGAGGTAAGTCTAACATAATCTGTTCTCTACTGTATACGGAAGCACAATCTGACAATTTGCACTCTACTGTATAAGGAGGTACAGTCTGACATAATCTATGCTCTACTGAATAAGGAGGTACAGTCTAACAAAATCTGTTCTCTATTGTATAAGGAAGCACAATCTGACATAATTTGCACTCTACTGTATAAGGAGGTACAGTCTGACATAATCTATGCTCTACTGAATAAGGAGTTACAGTCTAACATAATCTGTTCTCTACTGTATACGGAAGCACAATCTGACATAATTTGCACTCTACTGTATAAGGAGGTACAGTCTGACATAATCTGTGCTGTACTGTACAAGGAGGCACAGTCTGACATAACCTGTGCTCTACTGTATAAGGTGCTACAGGCTGACATAATCTGTGGTCTGCTGTATAAGTAGGCACAGTCTGACATAATCTTAAGGAGGTACAGTCTGACATAATCTGTGCTCTACTGTATAAGGAGGTAGAGTCTGACATAATTTGTGTTCTACTGTATAAGGAGGCACACTCAGACATAATCCCTGCTCTAGTGTATAAGGAGGCACAGTCTGACATAAACTGTGCTCTACTGTATATGGAGGTAAAGTATGACATAATCTGTGCTCTACTGTATAAGGCACAGTCTGAAATAATCTGCACTCTGCTGTGCAGTCTGATGTATAAGGAGGTACAGTCTGACATAATCTGTGTTCTACTCTATAAGGAGGCACAGTCTGACATAATCTGTGCTCTACTGTATAAGGAGGCACACTCAGACATAAGCTCTGCTCTCGTGTATAAGGAGGTACAATCTGACATAATCTGTGCTCTACTGTATAAGGAGGTACAATCTGACATAATCTGTGCTCTACTGTATAAGGAGGTGTAGTCTGACATAATCTGTGCTCTACTGTATAAGGAGGTAAAGTATGACATAATCTGTACTCTACTGTATAAGGCACAGTCTGAAATAATCTGCACTCTGCTGTGCAGTCTGATGTATAAGGAGGCACAGTCTGACATAATTTGCACTGTACTGTAGAAGGAGGCACAGTCTGACATAATCTGTACCCTACTGTATAAGGAAGCACAGTCTAACATAATTTGCACCTTGCTGTAGAAGGAAGTACAGTCTAACATACTCTGTGCTCTACTGTATAAGGAGACACAAATCTGTCCTCTAATGTATAAGGAGACACAGTCTGATATAATCTGAGCTGACATAATCTGCACTCTACTGTAAAAAGAGGCACAGTCTGATATAATCTGCACTGTACTGTATGACTCACAGTCTGACACAATCCGTGCTCTACTGTATAAAGAGACACAGTCTGACAAAATCTGTGTGCTTCTGTTGATACTTAGCTTTACCTCTTTCTCACTCAGTTGTGATAATGCTGTTCATACCCTAAATTCTTGCCAGTCTGAGATTTATAAACAGATGTCATAAACGGTCTGATAGAAAATATAGACAGCACTGTACTACCAAATACTGCAAGGAATATAAGAAATATAAATGTCTGTACCTGCTGCAGTGGTTATAAAAAGTGTATACACCCCTTTTAAAATGCCGGGTTTTGTGATATAAAAAATGAGACCCCAATAAATCATTTCAAAACATTTCTCACCTTTATTGTGACCTATAACTTGTGCAATTCAATTGAAAAACAAACAAATCTGTTAGGAGAAAAATATAAAAATAAAAAACATACAATAAGCTGGTTGCATAAGTGTGCACAACCTTAAACTAATACTCTTTTGAAGCACCTTTTGATTTAATTACAGCTTTCTAGTCTTCTTGGGTAGGAGTCTATCAGCATGGCACATCTTGACTTGACAATATTTGCCCACTCTTCCTTGCAAAAGTGCTCCAAATCTGTTAGATTGTGAGGGCATATCTTGTGCACAGCCCTCTTCAGGTCACACCACATATTATCTGTTAGATTTAGGTCTGGGCTACTGGCATTTTAACAGGGGCGTGTACACTTTTTATATCCACTGTAGGTCAATTAAAAACTGGTACATTGTGATTTTTTATACCATTGTTAAAATTTCAGTTTCTCTCACAAGAAATATAAATAATTAAAATGCAAACACACTGAAAATGAAATTAAAAAAATACGTCTTGCAAGATATGTTACATGTTACAACTACAAAAAAACAGTAGTGAGGAGGGAGTAGCTAGTTTAAGGAACTTAGAAAAACTAGCCCTGTCTTCTAGCACCTAATCCTGGAACAGAAATGTGACTGTAGACTTCAAATTAGCAAGAGCAGCACGAAGCATGTGGCACACCTGGTCTGATATGTGGGGTAGAAGGGACCTTATAAGTCAACTGGCACCTTCAGGTTTACAGGAAAGTGAGGTTAACATCAGGCAAGGAGGGCATTACATATCCCTGTCACCAGGCAAGGGGGCATTGCATAGTCTTATCACCAAGTAAGGGGGCATTGCATAGGCCTGTCACCAGGCAAGAGGGCATTGCATAACTCAGTGTGATGGCTTGCATAAGAGGCATTGCATGGCCCTATCACCAGGCAAGGGGGCACTGCATAACTCAGTGTGACAGCTTGCATAAGAGGCATTGTATAGCCCTATCACTAGGCAAGGGGGCATTGCATTGCCTTGTCACCAGGCAAAGGGGCATTGCATAGGCCTGTCACTAGGCAAGGGGGCACTACATAATTCAGTTTGATGGCTTACATAAGACTAGACGTATATCTACTCTAGATGCCACACTTTCTTGTGTCTCATAAATTCAGCAAAACTTATTTATTGTCAAAAAAGCTATCCTTCAACAGGAATCAAAAGCTAATTAGTAGGAGAAAGACACTCTTTAAAGAAATAAACTATACCAGCCCTAATGCATCTGTTAACTTAAAAATTACATGTACTTAAAGGAACTGTTGGGCTGGACAGATACAATGAAACCAAATAAGTTCCTTTTTCAAATTATGAACTGCAGAAAACATGCATTTTAGGAAAAATATGTTATGGAAAGTACTGGTCTCAATGGCAGGAGAACAAACTTCAGAAGTGGAACTTCAGAAATAGAAAAAATGAGCCCATAATTAGTGTACGCACTTTTATTTAAACGCATTCATCCTCAGACTTCCTCAGAACCTGTTACAAAAAAATTTTCTTACTATCACACATTTATATCTCTCCTGAAGGAATTTCTCTTGAGATAGACCCTTAGTACAAAGATTAAATGACATGAAGGACTCAAGGGACTTTCTAGACAAAATGAGAGAATTTTTAATATGTTATCATTTTGATCCCAGCAAGCACAATATTTTTACTGTTGATGTTACTTTGATTTTTACATTCATTCCCCATGATTGAGGTACAGAGTGTGTCAGGGACTTTTTCAGAAAGTTTTCAAACATTTCCAACCAACATATTGATCTTTATTGTGACATGATAGAAATATTGTTGGATAACAACTAGTTTAAGTTTAATGGCAAGTAAACAAAAGGGGTTGCAATGGAGTCCCCAGCAGTCCCATAATTTGCCAATATTGTTATGGGCTGGTGGGAAACAACAGTTTTACAAGAGATTTATATTTTGTTTAAAGTTTGTTATTATAAAAGGTTTGTGGATGAGTTATTTTTATTATTGAGGGTGACAATGAGACAGTTAAACACTTTGTAGAAAAAAATTAACTACAAGTCAGTGTTTTAATTCATATTAGGGGACAGTGGTAGTGGTGTTAACTTCTTAGATGTTCAACTAGAGTGGAGGGCTACTCCTCAGTAATAGATGAATTTAAGTTTATTTGTGAAATGTTTGTCAAGAGAGGGTATGATGAAAAATATTTAAAGGATATAGCAGATGATATTATTCAGAAAAGATGCGAATTGTACCTGCCTATCCTTAAATATCCCTTTACAAGTAATAACACTTATGGAGGGAGAATAAAAGGTTGGTTTGCAACTTGGAGAAGATGGTTAATAGTGGTAGAATAAGGGAAATTATTCAAAATAACTGGAACATTTTAGAAGGTAATAGTAAGTTGGTTAGTATAGTAGGTAGTAAGCCAAACTTTGTATATAAGAACAAATATAACTTGAAAAATATATTACACAGAGAGAACAGTAGATACATCCCAAACATTTTGTATACACAAAAGGTCAACAGTATGTTTAAATGTGACAACTGTAGGTTTTATAGATATATTTTAGAAGGGCCTTTTATATCTGTGCAAACTTTTCAACGAGGCATTAGAGTTCCAGGACATTTTACTTGTAGAACTAGCAGGGTAGTGTATATTAGTACTTGTAGTGGATGTGTGGCGTTCTACATAGGTATGACCACCCAAGCTCTTTATGAAAGGATTAGTGAACACCAGTACTGTATCAGAAAGATGGATGGTAATAATGCTTTATGTAAGCATTCGACAGAATGTGCAACATATAAGAAATTTATTTTTTCCATCATAGAACAAGGTACCTTAGACTTAAGAGGTGGGGATTTAAAAAATGTTTTAGGACAAAGGGAAACTTATTGGCAGATTAAACTAGAGGCAGATAAAATGCCTGGACTGAATGAAGTGATTAATATAAAATGTTTTTTTAAAAAACAGGAAACTGTGGTTGAATAACAGGTTCTGTGGTGGTGCAGCGGTAGCATTGTTGCCTCACAGCAAGAGGTTCTCCCGTTCGATTCTCGGCTGGAGTGCGGGGAGTGCCTTCTGTGTGGAGTCTGCATGTCCTCCCCACGGTTGGGTGGGTATTCAAAAGACATGCGTAAATGGGAGTGCCTTAGTTGAAGGCTGACCGTCGAGCTGGCACCTTGGCGTTCGTGAAAATCTACTGCCAATCATTAGCGGACTGGAGTTCCACTGTGGCGACCCCTAACCAGGAAAAGACAAACAAACAAACAAGGAAATTGTGGTTGAATAAAGAATGAATGTACTTTTTATGGGTTTTTACAAGATGCCTTGGCTAAATGAACTAAATAATTGATTTTAACAAGGTAATTGTGTTAGTTAATAGGGAGAGGTATAAAGGTGTGACAGCAGAGTATTTTTGTAACAAGTTCTGAGGAAGTCTGAAGACGAATGCGTTTAAATAAAAGTTTGTACACTAATTACGGGCTCTTTTTATCTAGTTTTGAAGTTGCACTTCTAAAGTTTGTTCTTGTGCCGTTGGGACCAGTACTTTCTGTAGTTTTTGGTTTGTTTTGAGTACTAGTTGGAGTATTATCTTCTTGAAAAATAAGTTATGACAGAGGCTAATGGCAACTAAATTAAAATTCAAAAAACACCTGCATTAAGAAAGCTGTTTATCAGTGGCTCTGATACATGTGTCTGCTCTTGCTGCTGCCAGCTGTCATTAGCTGCAATCCTCCAGAACTGAACTGCCTAGGATACTCAGTTCTGTTCCTGCACTCCCTTTTCTGCAGACAACCTCAGAAACATAAGTACTTCATGGCCTTGAATGTATGACAACAACCAAAACTCTATGTGCAATACAAACAAGCAGTTGTATGTTCATATCAAGACAAGTGCACATAATGGATAAGTACATTTCTGCAGTACACTGCAACATACTTAAAAGATACAAAACTGTGTAAGAGTACTTTACCATGATTTGAAGCATGCTGCATTTAATCACATAGGTAACATTAAGTGTGCTTAACTATTACATTTGTGATTAAATGAAACAATGTACCCATAACACAACATAGTATTACTCATATAAATGCAGTCTTCTCAATACTTTCGATTTTTCTTACACTTTTTGATCATTTTGAATTAAGAATATAGAAAAATCCACATTTTAAACCAACCTTTTGCTTACTTCTGTAATAACATTGATCAGAGAGCAGAGAAATGACAACTACTCTTAATAAAGGAACAAGCTTTAGTTGGCTTCATCAGAGCTAAAACACAAAGCAGAAATTACTGCTGTACATTTGAATTTCAAAAATGTAAAAAAGCATAATCAGCAGAAGCTGATTTTTAAGTCAGCTAAAACATATTATAAATGTTTAGAACAATTCTAAATACTCAGTCATATAAAGCATATATTTATAGCAAAACAGATAATATGACAATCCTTCCAAATTAAATATTTAGTGCTGTAAACATTTTATGCCATTTGCAGGGCTAGCCTCTTGGCATTGTGAACACTGACCCTAGTTGATGGTTACTACTGATGTACATCACGTAACACCCTAAATCCATGTACAAAATGGGAAAAAGGGGGTTGATGCCGGCAGTGATACATATCTGCTGAGAATTTGATTGAAACACAAAAGCTTGATGAGTCACACACTCTCAAAAACTGGTTTCATAAAGCAACTCCATTGAAAATGATACTTTAGCACAAATGATTTCATTGAAGGTTGTGCGTTAGGCCCGGCAAGCCAGCACGTCAAAATCTACTGCCAATCATTAGCGGACTGGAGTTCCGCTGTGGCGACCTCTGACCGGGAAAAGCCGAAAGAAACAAACTGCTAGCAAGCGTCATTTTGTAGCCTAGGAGTTGGTACCTTCAGTCTACATTTCCCTGCTGTGTGACTCTGACCACGGCACTTAATCAGACTGTAATCACAAGATTTCACTAAAAATAGGCTTCAACCCAGTTGGCCAAATTGATCAACAAAATAGCTTCAGTCGATGAATAGATTATCTTCTTCATCCCATTTTCCTGAAGCTACCTTTCCTCACTTAAATTTCCTTACAGATTACTTGGACTATGAGATCACAGTTTAAACAGCTGTCCTGTTTGCCCTCACATGGCATTTTCCTTTCATCATGGTTGTGTTACATTGGAGTTTGAATATTTAATTAAGACAGCTGGCTGAGGGCAAGGCCCCCTACATGATCTCTTGCTGAAATATGATTTTTCTTCTGTGCAGTTTAGTTATTCTGAAATTTGGTGTTTGATTCTATAGGATCAATGATTTTGCATTTGCGGTTTAAAATGTGACATCACTGAAGCTCCTAACAAAAAAAAAATATTTACATGTACCTGCCTTGGAAGCTTCAGTGGTTTCAAAATGTTTGTTATTCCTTGCTGCCTTGAAGGTGAATGGATATTATACCTCTCAAATGTACAGATTTTTGCAGAATGTCCAGATTTTTGCCTCATATTTCTGGTCTGTTTCAATTAAAGTTGTGGTTTTCAGGAAAATCACTGGTAAACCATTGAGGGTTGAAGTCAGAAAATAATTACAGGCATTTGAATTTCAGATTTCATACCCTTCAGAAAATTCATGCTAATGCAAAACCTGTTAGTCTATCAACTTTCTAAGTTTATAAGAGCAATTCTTAATAAGTGCCTCTATTTACAGGCCTTTGCCTCCCTCCATTATTTATGGCTTTGTCCAGATTTTTTGTTTATAGGTTGGTACTAGGCTATCAGCCCTAGGGCCTATACAAGCCTAGCCATAAAAATTCCCTGGCTATTTCTTCCTACACTATTTACTTCCCTGGACCCCTGTCTAGCAGGGTGACTGACATGATCCCCAGGGTGAATTTCCTTTCTCCCATCCAATCGTCAAGGTTCCTTTAGAAGAGGACCAAAGAGGCACTCTGCTTGACATGTATGGGCAATCTATTCCAGAGTCTGGGGAGTCTCTGGGTCAGGAACCTATCCCTCTAGCATGTTTTGTTTATTGTGATGACAAGGTTTAGATCCCTGGAGCGTGTGGTTCTGAGGGATTGGGATTTCTTTAAGTGTAGCATGTCCAACAGCTCTGGGTTTGACATGGCCTTGTATGTTAAGCAAAGATTGCCTCTGAGTAGACAATATGCGACAGAGTATATCTGGAGTTTTTTAAGGCAGTCAGCGCAGGGCATCTGCTTTAGGCCTGTGATTCTTTTAGTGAGGTATTTCTGTGGCCTTTCCAGTTGTTGCAGATGTCTTAAGAGGTACATACCAAATGGGGCATTGTATTCTATAATGGGTCTAATGAGGGATGAGTACAGTGGGACAATGAGGAGATTGCTCTCTACCGAAAGTGCTTATCTTTAATAAACAATATCGTGGTCTTTTACTGGTGTTGCAGAAATTGTGTTCCAGGCTTCCAGTTCCAGTTTGCTCGTTTTTGCCACTCTAACTTTTTCATTAGTTCATTTTATTTTTGGTATTTGGTTACAGTGGGACAATGACGTCCTTTTTTCTGGATGAAAATCCCTTAGTGATGAGGTGTACCACATAGAAGGATTTCCTGACTGTTGTGGTGATGTGGTTATCGAAGGTGAGACCACTGTCCACCTGTGTCCCTAAGTCTCTTATCAAACTTTCGGTGTTTAGTGTACTGCCACCTATATGGTAATTCATGGATACATGTTTTTTCGAGAGATATGATGGATGTAGTAGGTATGGGGAAGGTTGCAAACTCTACATTTGTATAAAGTCAGTCTCCCCATCTCCATTTCTCCATGCACTAGCATGATGACAGTCTGTATCTTATATACTGCCTTCTTGTCTGGTTCATTTTTTTTCCTCTGGAAACTATGCTTCATCAAATAATGGTAGCTCTGAATGCACTACTCTCCAACGTGTCTTATAAAAGCAATCACCAGCAAGGTGATGTACTTGAAGTCCAGTTTTGCCAACATCCTCCTATTTTATTACTATTTTTAATAACTACTTTATTAGCATAGTAACTAGTTGAGTTTCATCATTATCTCATTGCTGGTCACTTGAGTCATGCTCACTATTAGCAACGATTTAAAACAAATATTTTATGCAGGATTGTCAACCCCCCCCCCATCACTTGTCATCAACACCCTCAGTCTTTAAATAAACTGAGTCTGTGGTCACATAAACTTAGGGAAAGTATAATTATAAACACTGTCTGTGTATTCGGTGACAGTTACAAAAACACATGCTATTTGTATTAATAGCTATGATGAACATTACACTTTTTCATTTAAAAAATAAAGATGTTTTTAAAATTATAACTTTACTTAAATATGTGACTTATAATTGCATACATAAATGACTTAAGAACTATAACTGAGGAGAGGATGTTTCTTTGCTTTCTCTGTGTACAATCCACTACTTTGCCAGATGTACAGTATAATTACCGCTGAATGAAAAAGAGGGTTGATGTCCCACTGCAATTTAAATTTGCAGGTATAATTTTTCATTTAAATAATATAATGCTTTTTAACTGAATATAACTGCAAACTATATTTATCCTGCACGTTTTCACATTATGTGATTCCAGTGATGAACAGAGAGTCTCCTGAACAGTAAGCTTTTATTTAAAGCAATAAGTGCAATGGACTGACATCCTGTCTGGCAGAGAAATGTTCTCCACTTTGCAACAGCTGGCAGTTGATATAGATTCTGGACACCCCCCCCCCCCCATAGCTCTAAAAAGGACTAACAGGCATCACTAGATAAATGAAAATGGTAGGAAATAAAGAACATGTATGGACTTGCTCAGAAAATAATATTTGATATTATCTAACTCTGTGCTGATTGACACTAGTCTCAATTTGATTAGAAGACTGCTGAACAAAATACCCATAAATATATATATCATCTGCGGCTTTAATAAATATGGCCAAGCTTGTGCTAGCAGTTATAACAGAATTATATTATAATTTATGATAAATCCATCTTTCACTTGTGCTAATAGAGCCACAAATCATGTCTGGACTTGAATTGTAAGGGTCCATGAACTTATTTAAATGTGACTGACCATCATGAAGAATAAAATGGTATGCTAACACAAACTCAGAAAACTGAGAACCACTAGGTACAAACTCATCATAAAAATTATGCTCATAACAAATTTAGCAAATGAGAAAACAATGTAGGCAGCATGAGACCTTTACAAAAGGACATCAGAAAATATGATTCATTCCTTTTCTTACATTCCTTATGATATGACAGCTTTACCCACACATATAAATGACTAATACTTTCAGAATCTGCAAGACATATGTTGTATATGTGTGCATGCAGATACGCACAACATTTTATATCTGTTTACATTATATATATATATATATATATATATATATATATATATATATATATATATCTCATTCTATTAGCTGGAATATTTTATATGCTTGTTCTCCTTTACTTCTGTGGGTTGTAACATATACATAAATGCTATAACATTCTTGAAGCTTTTCTCCCAAGTCTTCTGCTGAAAATGAATACCTTGCCCTGTTGAACTTTCCTAGTAAACACGTTAACAAAATCATGCAAGATTATTTGCTTATTGGTCTGGTTTACCTGCCTTCACCAAAATGCACATGCACACACGTACCTCTCCCCACAACACACACATACATTCATGTACTCATTTCTGTAACACTAGTTTTATCCACTTCAGGGTCGTGAGTAAGCTGAGGCATATTCTAGCCCTTATTGGGTATATCATAATGAAACTAATCCTGGACAAGACATCAGTTCATTACAAGATACATATAACTACAGACAATCTGGATGACCGCTACACAACCCATAGAACATGTCTGGGAGATGGGAGGAAGCCAGGATACACATCAAAAAACAAAAAGTGGAAATGGAAAGGGTATGTAGACTTTATATAGAGATGACACCACAACCAGGAACCAAACCCTGAGAAGAATCAATGTTCGGGTAAAATAAATGCGTTACACCCAGATATGAGAGTCCACCTTTTAATGAACTATAATACCCTCTGAAGTACTTTTCTCTGATACCAACTCCATAAATGTGCATGTCCTATAATGGTTTCCCATAATTCATCTGCACATCAGGATTACAATTGTGTGACAATGGTTTTCACCCTTTCAGGGTGTTTCTCTTTTTCTCATGGTTGTGTTATCATGGAGTTAGTGAGTTAGTATACAGGCTAAATTCTGCCTCATATAGGATGGTGAGGATCTTGAGCCCCCAAAAAATGTCTTTATTGATATCATACACAAATTCTGTGGGTATATTTTTCCTGAAGGACTCATTTAGTTTGCTGTGTTGGATTATGGATTGCCTTCTCCTAGTAGATTGCTCATCAGTACAGAGCATGTGTATGAATGTACGTAAGCAGTCATGTATCTACCTGTCTGTTGAGCTATGCGTCTATTTTTCTATTGATCTATTTAGATCCTTTTTAAAAACAATGCTGTTTTTCCTGGAATTTTTAGAAGTAGTCTGTCAAAAAGGTGACTTTCTCTGAGGAAGGAAGGCCCTGTAAAGTGAAGATTCCAGGAGTGCCTCTAAGAAAATTATCTGCTTGCTTTGGGCAGTGATGGATTTCTTGAGGTTTAGTGTGAACCCCAGGGAAGTCAGGAAGTCATGTGTGAATTTCAGGTCCTTGTGGACCTTTGACAGATCTGTGGCTTGTATCAGGAAATCATCCAGGTATAGGTAAATCTGGGAACCTTTGGTCCTGCAGAAAGCAATAGCAGGAGCCAAGCATGGTGTGAAAATACTTGGAGAAGTAGACAATCCAAAGGGCAGTGTTGAAAACTAACAGTGACTGGAGCTTGCTCTGAAGTGAAGAAAGCTTCTGTGTGACTTTTGTATGGGAATGTGCAAATAGATGTCTTTTAGGTCTATTGAGACCATGAAGGCCTGAGGAGTTATCATGGGTAACATTTTTTGAAGGGTCAACATTTTGAATTTTGGCACCCTGAGGAAATGGTTTAAGTTGGACAGGTCCAGAATGGAAAAATAAATAAACAGAAAAACTAGTAGACTTAAAACTTTGTTGATGAGCTCAGTCACAATAATTTCCAAAAATCATGAAACTTGGGAAGTGTTCCAAAGCAACAAGCCTTTATTCGTCACGGACAAGCAATCCTCAGTAACAAAAAGTCAGAAAAAAATAATTTGACAACCAACATTTTGTTAACACCTTTCCACTGTAACCATTTGTTTACATACTTTTCCAATTAAGTAATTATTGCCTAATGACATTTTCTGTTATCCAATTAGTCCATTAATAAGATTACATATTTTATTATATGTATCAACCAAGACTTCCCTCTAAGTTTAACAATTTGTGTTAGCAGAATTACTAAAATCACCATTGCTCCCTCATTTTTGGTACAATGTAACTTCTTCTGACATACTACAAACATAAATATTTTTGTCAGTTGTACCTCCTCTCTTTTGAAACCTCAAACTAGCAATCCTTCTAAATCTGCCTTAACTAATTACACCTTAGGTCTTTCTGCAGTTAAATCCTACTGATGCTTCCAAGCATCAAATATTGCTTGCTCATATTTGCATTAATAATTCTAAAACTGTGCTACATACAAAGTATGAAAATATTCTGCCTTAAAGCTTACACAATGACACATGCAGCTGGATTGATGTTAATTGTTGTTCATATTATATGTATTTATTTATAGTGCTGTAAATATCATGTTTCCATAAATATCTCAACAACCAAGTAGTACAAACATGTGAAAGCTCTCAGTTGGATGAACAAAATGTTGCTGACAGTATGTGTGTAACTTGAGTGGCTGCTGAGATATTCTAAGTTATTTACAAAACATTATAAATTGAATATCTACTGTGTTTACTGTGATTTATAATATCCAGTTTAAGACCTGGAATCTAAAGAATACTACCACTAAAAAAAAATAATCTGCGCTGAAGAATTTGACATTTATATTTCTTTAGTAACACCATATGGTTCCAGATAAATGAACATTTGTTTGAATTGTGAGAACATAGTTTGATTTTATCAAACATTTTAAGTTCTACCCATTGGAAGTTGCCATACAAACTTCTAGAGTTCCACTGGAGTGAATGACTTAAAACTATTTAAACTTGTGTAAGGCCAAATATGTATCCCCATGTCTATAACTCTGTCACATCTCCAACAATGTACATTGATATTAAACACATCCAGCACAACTTATGGGGGTGTAAAAATAGTTGTGGAGGCATTTCCACACAAAAGCCCTACACCACCATGACTTTATAGTATACCTTGGTAACATACAAATCCCCCCTCCACATTGGCTCATCTATATAGTTTCCAAGAAAGAACTCCAATATCTCCTAATCTTTGTTACCACCTCTAATTCCAGTTGTTAAAGGCCTTACCAGGTCAGCTTAAAAGACCTTTTATCATTGGATTATTCCTTCTTTCCACCAATGTGAAGGACAGTATTTCAAGTACTGACTGCCTTATGTATAGTGACAGCCCTCTTCCTCTGACACATACTGGCTCGCTCTGTGAGAGATCCACCTATTTGTCTAAACTGGAGGTTAATATCTCCAACTCATACACTGCCAGCTAATAGCTAAAGTTGTGTAAGATGCTGCCATAACAGTAAATGTTCTACTTCTCACTGTTGCAGTATTCTTTATATTTTGAATATCCTGTCAAGAATAGCTTAACATCTGGCCAGCATGCAAAAGCCTTTACACCTCCCAGCATCATACATCAGATGAATGTCCTATGCACAAGGTGTAAGGTACATATATGACATACAGACATCTAATCCTCAGAAATGAAGTGCTCCAGGAGAATTAAAGCAAAGCCAGAGAAATAATGGCATGCCTATCCCAGTAAGGGAAATAAAAGGAGGTAAGGATGTAAGAGGAAACCCCTCAGCCAGCAGAAGAGCAACAGAAAAAAAGGGTACAGGAGGGAAGGACTGAATACTGTAACAGTGAGGGGTAGGACATCAACTGTTATGGTAAGATCTTACACCACAACTGTACTATGTCCTTTGTGGTATTCTTTATACTTGGGTGAGTACAAAAGCTACTGAAAAGTATGGAAGAAAAAGACAGAGATCAACCATCCACAAACCCATGAAGGATAGCCCTGGCAAATCCTGCCCTGTCCCTGGAAATAACATCCAACTTATAATGTTCAGCAAAGGTGTAAACAGAAGGCCAAGTAGCAGTTTCAGGATGGATCTAGTATCCAGATCCTTAAAAAAAGCACCATAAGAGAGGAATGCCCAGGTAGAATGAGCATGAACAGAAGAGGAAATCTTCTTGCCATGAAAAGAATTACAAAAGGAAATGACCTTATAGATCTAGAGGGAGATGGCTTGCTTAGACACTGCCAAGCCCCATTTCCTGGCATGAAAGGAAACAAACCGCTGTCTGTATTTTCTGATACTGTTTGTCTTATCCAAGTAACATTGGAGCTGTTTACGTAAATCAAGATTTAGTACCTTCTCACTAGCAGATTGTGGGGAAGGAAAAAGGAGGAACGATGAACAGACTGATTCAAGGACAAATCATTAACCACCTTGGGTGTAAAAGAAGGATTGGTGTGAAGACACACCCTGTCCTTGTCAAAAATCAAAAAAGAAGGAACCACCATGAGGATGTGAAGTTTAGAAAATCTCTTGCAGAAGTAAATGCCATCAACAATGCAGTCTTCCAAGTACAATGCATGGAAGAAGAAAAGGTAGGTTCAAAAGGAAAACAAGTTCATTTTTCAAGAACAAAATTAAGGTCTCAAGAAGAAAGAACTGGTTTTCTAGGGGTTCTAATATGAAGGCCACCTTTTAGGAATTGTTTGACTTTAAAACTAAAAGCCAAAGGAGGAGGATTCAAAGGGAGAGATGACTGACAAATGAGCTTTAACAGAAGAACATGTCAAACCAGTATACAGAAATTCACACAAATAAAAAAAGACCATAGGAACCCCCCACAGAAAAAGGATCCAGGTCATGCTTGAAAAACCAAATGGAAAATCTCTTTCATTTATCAACATGGGATTTTCTTGTAGTGGGTTTTCTTGACTCTTGCAAAACCCAAAGCAAATCCTCAGGAAAGTGGTGCCTAAAAGGAATCAAAATCCTATAATACAAAGTATCAGTTGAAGAGTCAACAAGTGAGGATGAATAAGACACCCCTTGTCTTGTATTAGAAGGTCCATCCTGTAAGGTAACTTGTGATAACTCCCCCTGGCTAGGTGAAAGAGAAGGAGGTGTATTAGTCTACACCCAGAACAGACTCCCGTTAAGATTGCTAAAGCAACAACATGCACTAGAGCTTCTTCATATCAAAATAACATCAGAAATGTACAGTATCATATATTAGCTAGCTATAGAACTCCCTCTATGACAAAAGAAAGCCATGCTTATCTACAGGAACTAGAATCACTCAATATTAAACCAAATACCATTTTCCTAGGTGATCTAAACTATCCAGCTATTGATTGGGGAACCTACAACACTATTAATGCACACTCACAGAGATTCCTGGACTTTGTCAATACAAATGCCCTGGAGATATTTTTCAGAGTACACACGTGGGGGAATAACATCATAATATAAGAACATCTTGCACCACCCCTTGCTTATCTTCATTACTTGTTAGGTGTGACCATAAAGCAGGCTTCTTTGAAATAAAACTGAAGCCAAAAATCCCTTCCAGCCAAGGTACTGTTAGAAATTTCTTTAAGACAAGCTACCTACTCCAAAGGGATACACTGGAAACTTTCAAATCCCCACCAAACCCAATAAACTTAACTGAGTACACAGAAATGTACACCACCTCACTATAACAGCATGTAAAGAACTGCATAGATGCAGCTGTACCCTGTAGGAACAAGCGCATGGCAAACCCCAGAAACAAACCCACATGGTGGAACCATAATATCAACAAGCTTTATAATAACATGAAAATAAATTTAACCAAAAGTAAGACGTGTAATTCCCAGAATGTTATAGCCCTTGACACTGAAATAAAAAAGCAATTGATTAGCATAATAAAATCCATCAAAGCCAAGTTTGAGGCTAAAATAGTTACCTAAGCCAAAGACAATCATGAGGCATTTTTAGTTATGTTGGTAATTTCAAAAGAACAATGCAGCAATGCGCTGCGTTATTTGTGATCAATGTTACCTACACTGAAGCTGAAGATATAGCAAACCTACCAGCTGATAAATTTAGATCTAACTTTTTCCCTATCTCCCCTCCATCTGTCCTTCAAGATATACATGAAACTGGCTCACTTCTAGCTATCACACAAGTTCAAGTCCTAAAAGTGCTTTTAAAAGCTAAAATACTGCATTGATGGGCCCTGACAATATCACTGGTTGCATCTTAAATAGTATGAAGCCTAATTTAGCCATTCCCCTAACAACAGTGTTCAATCTCAACCTGCAAACAGGTTTTATACCATGCAAATGGAGAACAGCTGTAGTTATTTCCTGCATAAGGAAGGAGCTCCCATAGACCCAGGCAATTACTGGCCCAAAAGTCTCACCAACTTCATATGCAAAGCCATGGAAATATTTATCATGGAATTAATCAGTTAGAACATTTGGAATCTCCAAATACTAGACCCATCTCATTTTATATTCATCAAGGGCAGGTTATGCTTACTTAAACTGGTGGATTTTTTTAAAAGATCACCAGATCAATGGATGAAGGCAAAATGGTACACACCACTTACCTTGACCTGGCCAAAGCATTGGACATAATTCCCCACTCGGGCATAGAACAAAAGCTAAATAAACTGGTAATAAATCCCTATGTCACCTGCTGGATTGACAACTAGCTCACAAATAGGACTCAGATAATCAAAATAGGGGAGGTTACCACCACAAAGAGAACAATATCAATAGATCAGTTTGGAGGGGCAGGTATATCTCAGAGAGGATACCACTACTGTGGAACAGACTCCCCATCCACATATAACAAAGTTTGTCCCTGTCCAATTTCAAGTGCTACTTAGATCTATGACTTGGAAACAAAAGATTACCACAGGACTGTCTCCTGTACTACTAATGGACAAAGGCACATTTAAATGCTTGGATCCCCTCAAAATATCTATGGTATGATCCCTGTTATTCTTATTAGGGTTAATATAGAATTATCGACTGTGGGATGGCTAAGGCCTAGCTATACCCAAATGGGATAGCTTATTTCAATCACAAAAGGGAAAATGTCTAGGCTTAAAGTGGCCCGTAAGGGCAGCAAGCCTAGAACTTAGCTATGAATCTATGAACCTATGAACCTATAAAACTGGGAGTGGAAACTCCAGAGGGTGGCAGTGTTGGAGCCAAACAGCATTGAAATACCATTGAAATTTCCTCATGTGAAGTTTGGCAAAAGCAACCATTGGAATGGTGGATGCCAAGAACCCCAGGGCTCGGAAAAATTTCCTTGCAGAAAGAACTGGAAGAGGAAGAAGAGAAGAAGTTGTTTGGCTTCTGCTACATACTTAAAATCAACTGCATCAATAGCTGAGTTAAGTGCAAACTTGCAGCTTTAAAGATTGTACAGTATTTTATTTTTCTGTCTATTTAATTGTGGACTGTGTCTCTCTGTAGTTATTTATTTTTCTATTTAATTGTTTCATAGAATACTGTGGTCTCTCTCTCTCTCTCTCTCTCTCTCTCTCTCTCTCTCTCCCCCTCTCTATACAGTAAGTGGGGGCTATTGTGTTTTACTTCATTGATATTCAATGTTAAACTCTTAGCCTAGAGGGTTTCTCTGTATTTATAAGTGTTAGTCACATATCTTTGAATTTATTACTGCTCAATATCTGAGTTGTTTGGCTTCTGCTACATACCTACAATCAACTGCATTACTAGCTGAGTTAATTACAAACTTGCAGTGTTAAAGATTGTACTGCATTTTATTTTTCTGTCTGTTTAATTGTTTCATCGAATATTGTGGTCTGTGTCTCTCTGTAATTATTTATTTTTATATTTAATTGTTTCTTAGATTACTGTGGTGTCTCTCTCTCTCTGTGCAGTTAGTTTCTCGCCCTCCCTCCCTGTTCTTGTTCTGGTATTAATCTTGTTGGCTTTGGAATTGCCTGCCCCAAATGTAAATCTGTGTTTGAACACTCCTCCTGGGTCTATCTCATTTTCTCACTCAACAGAGTACAGTGAGACCATATTTTGACTTCAGACACTCCTACCAGTCCCATCTGTTCAGCTCTGTCCCAGTTCTATTCCAGTCTAGTGTCACTAGCTCATTCTACCTAATACAGAGAGAACATTTGTGAAGGGCAAGCCACTTAGGTCCTTAATTTTGAATTATCTTCTGTTTCTCCTTTCTCCTTTCCACTTTCCAAAAAATATATATATATTTCTAAGCTTGTTTCCTGCCTTTCCTGTAACTAGTCTAGTCCAGATACAGATTTGCTGTATCTAGGACTGTTTGTAAGCTTCTGAGCCCCCAAGCCTTTCTGTGTTGGAGGGAAGCCTTCTAGCTTATCAGTGGGAGTGGTAAGCACTAGGTAGCTTATCTACCACAAGAGTGGTTTCAGGGCCCAGAAATTGTAGTTTATTGGCCATTTGGCAGTTTTTCCATCTCTTTCAACTTACTGGTTTAAAAGCCCACATTTCAAGCTTGTTTCCCATCTTTCCTGTAACTAGTCTAGTCCAGATACAGATTTGCTGTATCCAGGACTTTGCTGTATCCAGGAATGTTTGTAAGATTCTGAGCCCCCCAAGCCTTTCTGTGTTGGAGGGAAGTCTTCTAACTTATCAGTGGGAGTGGTAAGCACTAGGTAGCCTGTTTACCACAAGAGTGGTTTCTGTCCCAGAAATTGTAGTTTAGTTGTCCTTTGAGCAGTTATTCCATCTCTTTCAGCCTTCTGGTTTAAAAGCCTGTGTTTGCACTTGTTTCCCACCTTTCCTGTAACTAGTCTAGTCCAAATACGGACGGGGTACCAAATACAAGGCCCTATAAGGTCATTCTTTACAAAATACAAACAATGTGGTAAAGGACAAAGGAAAATACAACACTGTATGTGTTACTCAATACAGTACTTTTTCTGAGTCATTTTTGAATACGATAAGAATTAATTGGAATTTAATGAAAACCAACAAAGAAATATTTAACCTAGTGGGCGAACAACCTATATTTACATATAAGGTTGGAATGAATTTTAAAAGGAGCTTTGAACATCGAGTGAGGGAAACTGTGCAATACAAAACTATGGTACCTTGTGGAACTTGTAGTATATGTTCTTATATTTATGGAGAGGCAACTGTTGTACTAAATAACGGCCTGAACAGCACTGCTAGATTTTGTAAAGGAAATTGTAGGACAAAAATGCTTGTTTATATGGCTATTTGTACCAAATGTAATGCATATTATATTGGAAAAACTGAAAGAGCATTTAAGGACCGTATTTAAGAACATTTATACGACATTAGGATACACAAGGAAACAAGTGCTTTATATAAACACAGTATTTCTTGTTCCTCCTTTGTAGGATTTAAATTTGGTATTATTAATGTTATTAAAAAACATCCATTATGGGAAGGGGGTGACATTAAAAATGCCTTATTATACAGAGAATTGATTTGGCAGCTTAGGTTTAAATCAAACATTTTACCTGGCCTAAATGATTACATTAGCATAAAATCCGTATTACACAAAAAAGCTGAATGTGTGTAATTTCTTAGAATACAGTATACACTTTTTATACACTTTTTTTCTATATTTTTATCATTCATATTTTTCATTTTGTATTTATTTGTGAGTGACTTGGGTATGGTGTATTAAATGATTTGTATTCAAACTACGTAACACACTACAAGAGGACATTATAATGTGAAGTGTTATGGCACTTTAAAATTTTAAAATTTTAAACTTCTAAATTTTAATTGATTGTGTTGATTGATGTTTCTATATAAAGACGTTAGTAGTACCAGTGCTTTCATCTGATGAAGTCTATGTTATTAGACGAAAGTGCTTATCTGTGTTATTTGTGGTATTTTCTGTGAGGTCTGTGGAAATATAAAGGAAATACAAAGGATTTTACACCTCTGTTTGTGGCCTGGACTGTTTTTATCATTTATTATATAAATCCTACCAGTGTCAGGATGCTTGAAGTTATCAGTGCCCATCATATAAGAGCATTGATTGCAATTTCTGCAAGGAATAGTCCGTTGTCTACTAGATTCCACCCTACTCCCCTTGTTCTCTTCATAGCATAACAGCCTCTTTAGGGATTTATTATTCCGATAGCAAGTGAGTTTGAGTTAGTGGTTAACTTATCTCATTATGAATTTAGTATTTCTAAAAAGTCACTTCTTAATAGAGGGTTGTCTTTCATACCCTCGAAAGGAATGGACATTATTGACTTCATACTTGATATTAAGATGTTTATTAGAAATATTGCACTGAAAATGTTGTACAGTAATGATCGGGACACTGAGTATGTTTGATTTAAAAAAAAAACAGCGTTTTTATACCTTGTATGCACCCTCTCATATAAGTGTTTGAGCAAGCCTGTGAAAGGGATTTTATGCAAATGGCCAGTGAAGGGATGTTTAATTGTAATCAAACATTTTTTAATTTAAATGAAGATGAACGTAAAGCCCTTATTGGATTAAGTAACAATACTGAAATAGTTATTAGCTCTGCGGATAAAGGTGGGGCCACAGTTATTTTAGATAGACAGTACAATGATATGACTATGCAAGCAATGTTGGATGGCAATGAAACCTATAAAATGATTAATTGCACACAATTGAATAAGATTATTAACAATGTACATAGCAATTTGTATGACCTGTTGATGTGTGATGTTATTGATCCTAGTTTGTACAGATATTTTTTGGTTGAATTACCCACTATTCCTACTTTTAGGGGTCTTCCTAAGATCCACAAGGACCTTCAGAAACCCAAGATGAGACCTATAGTCTCAGAGAGGGGGTGGTTGATGGAACCACTTTCCATATATGTTGAGAAGAAACTTAGAGAGATAGTTATGACTACAAACGCCATAGTTAGGGATACACAGGAATTTCGCCTGACATTATCTGATTTTGTGAATAGTAATGATGTTTCTTCTAACACATGGTTTGTTACTCTGGATGTAATGTCGTTGTTCACAATGATACCTAATGATGAAGGTTTGGAGTACTTAACAACTGCTATGTGCAAGAAATGTCAGTAGTGATATAATGATGAAGTGTATGACATTACTTGAATTTATTTTTGGAGAACAATGTTTTTCTGTATGGTGATAGATATTATTTGCAGACCAAAGGTGTGGTGATGGGAATGCCTTGTGTGAACTCTTACGCCATCCTGGTCATGGCTCAATGGGAGAAGACATATGTTATTGATACAGATTACAGTAATAACATCAAATATTATAAAAGGTTTGTAGATGATGTTTTTCTCCTATGGGAGGGCACTGAAGATGATTTATGTTTATTCACTGAATATGTTAATCAAATTTTCTGAAGTTTGAAGGGAAATGGTCTAAATCAGGAATTGAGTTTTTAAATGTGTTCATAGAGAGAGGAGAGGATAATTTTACAACTTCACTGTACAGAAAAAGTTGTAGGAAGAACAGTCTACTTCATCGTACAAGTATGCATCCTAGGCATATATAGCGGAACATAGTTATTAATCAGGGTTGGAGGATCTCTAACTTAACAAGTGATGACGTTAGATGTGATCAGACATTGAATAGCCTGAGAGAAGAATTTGCTATGAGAGGCTATTCTAGAAAGGAAAGTGATGTTCTAAATGACCCAATGGTAATAGATAGAAAAGGGAAAGGAAAACCCCATTTTAGGAGAAGGGATATGAATGTAACTGAATAATTTCAAGTTAGGTTTAACAGATGACAGTGGGGTATTTAACAAGACAACTTAATGGGTGGGGAGGAAAAAAAAAATTGCCTGACTCAGAACAGGAGAGCTGTGGGTCTTTTTGAAGTTTTAATATGCTGTTAAAACAGAATGCAAAATATAGAAAGAAAATACAAAAATAAAAAAAAAAAAACAAACTAACCTTTCCTTCACAGCAAAGTGTAGCAGAGTCTGGATGAGCCTTTCTGGTAAAGTAAATATACAAAATGGTTCAGCTAGTAGGCAAATCAGGCTGAATATACCATATTCTAACAACAGACATATATGCAGTATGATTAATAGAAATTGGGCTATTCTGACAACTAATGATGAAATTCGAAGTATAGTTGGCCCTAAACCAAGATATAGCTATCGGAATAATAAATCCCTAAAGAGGCTGCTATTCTATGAAGAGAACAAGGGGAGTAGGGTGGAACCTAGTAGACAAGGGACTTTTCCATGCAGAAATTGCAATCAGTGCTCTTATATGATTGGCTCTGATAACTTCAAGCATCCTGATACTGGTAGGATTTATACCTTTAGACATTATGCTGACTGCAAGTCTAGAGATCTCATATATCTGGCTTATACAAAATGTACCAGCTTCTATATAGGAAAGACAAATCAAACTTTAAGGGAGAAAGTGAGGGAGCACATCTATGGCATTAATCGTGAGGATGAAACTAATGCATTGGCTAGACATACAGTGGAAAATGATTTAAGCCATAAATTTAGATTCATGGCAATAGAATTAGTGAATAGAAGTAACAGGCTAGGTAATGTAAAGAATTATACAGAAAGAGAGGAAGTTAAATGGATAATTAGGATGCAGTTAGATAAAGGTAAAGGATTAAATGATAGGGTCCCGATTAAACCATTTTTGATGGATAGACCCTAAAACACTGAGGCTTAGATTAAGTAAAATGGCTTTTACATACATTTGATGTTTTATTTATTGATTATATATTCACATGATTATAAATTATGAATTCTGCATGGAGTTATAGGTCATAAATTATGTATAGATGTGAAGTATTGCATTATTTATGAATTATGTTTGTATATATATATATATATATATATATATATACACATATATATATTCTATGTGATAAATGTTATGAGTTTTAATTGTGTCTGATGAATGAATACATCTTTTAAACATATATATATATATATATATATATATACACACACACACACACACACACACACACACACACACACACACACACACACACACACACACACACACACACACACACATATATGCTGCCATCTAGTGGCTGTTTTTGACAATATTTAGAAATGCCGTGATCTGGCGCATTTTTTACTATTTAAATGCATAAAAAGTAATGGAGTATATGTCTGAAGAAGGGTTGGCTATAACCCGAAAGCGCTTACTATTTTATCTGTCTCAATAAAAGGATTTGTACCTAGTGGAGCCGTGGTGGTAGTTGGTGTCTTTATGAAGAGAATTGTCACTAGTGTTTACCTCAAAGGTACCTTTACCCTGAGGCTGCTGTTTGATTCTATTGATTTTGACAATGTAGCAATTGCCTCATGTACACAGACACCCCTCTCATCCTACCACCCAACACCACAGCCTGTAAGAGATGCACTTATCTAGCCAAACTGGAGGTAAAGCTCTCTCCAACCAAGACTGAACTTGACAGTCAAGAGGAGAAGGTAAACACTTGCACCACACCACACTCATCACATAGTCACACTAAACATACACCACCAAAATCCACACATAGAAACACAAAAACATTCATGAAGGCTCTCAATAATAATCTACTCAAGCAACAGAAACCTCCAAAGCAGAAATGCAAGCAACTTCCACCCCCCAACACAACTCAAATGGCACATAGCCCACAGACTCAGTGTGCCAATAAACCACAGCCCATAAGGCAAAACAACGTACCCAACAAGGAGAAGGTTACTGTCAGCTGCCTGTCAGGTGCCAGGATCCGCCACATAACCCACGCACTCAGGTTACTCCACAACAAGTACAAATATGACTCTATCATTGTCCATGTTGGTGTGAACGGCCTGAGACATACCTCCCTGGACTACATGAAAAGACACATGGAAGGGCTCTCCGATCTTGTAGCCCAGGCAGGTATGACCCTAGCCCTGAGTAGTATCCTGCCATCACCCAGAATGATACCGCAGTACAAGGACAAAATGATTGACTTCAAAAATTGGCTAAGCTTCTGGTGTCATTCTAAGGGGATCCAGTATCTGTCTGCCTGGGATGACATGGTCAACAGACCACGATGCTTTGCCAGAGATGGCCTGCACATGTCACCCCTGGGATTACAGATACTGGCTAAGGGTCTTGCCACTCCTATAGTGCCTTTTTTAGGCAAGGTTCAAATGACAAAATCACCACCGTAACAGGAACAGGCAAGCAAAAATTGAGGGTAATGCTACTCAATGCTAGAAGTCTAAATCTCAAAATGCAATCACTCAAGGCACTCCTTAAAATGGAGAAAATCGATATCTCTGTAGTGACTGAGACCTGGTTCAAGGCTATAGAGAGCACCCCAGCATTACCAGTCTATAACTCATACCACACTTTTTGGCCATCTAACCTGGACCAGAACACCAAAGGCGGAGGTGTGTCCATATTCATTAAGGATATCCACATCTCCAGGCTGGTTGCGCAGCATAATGCATCTGAGGTCATCCAAGTGCAACTAACTCTGGGCAAAACTATAATCCAAATTGTAGCTTGCTACAGATCCCCCACCATGTCCCAGGATTCCCACTTCTCTTTTCTTGATATATTGGAAAATATTAAGGTTCAACCAAACAACCTAATAATGGGGGATTTCAACTACCCCACCAATAACTGGTAAATCTACTCATGTACCAACTCCTTCTCTCAACGCTTTCTGTAATTCATAAATTCCAATGCCCTGGATCAACTTATCCACACCCCCACCAGGGGCAACAATATCCTAGACCTAGTTATTACCAACATGAGTGACCGGTGTTCCACACATGAAGTCAACTCCTCATTGGTCAGATCTGAATATAAGCTAATCACCCTAGATATCTGCATCCTGCCCCCACTCACCATTAAGAAAACCACGGTAAAAAAATTCTTCAAAGCCAACTTCATACTCCTTAAGACAGAAGTGGCGAACTTCATGACTTCCATGTAGATGGACAATACAGTTATGACTGCTGAATCCTACACAAATGCACTCTATAACCACTTACACGAGTGCATGGATCGTGCTATCCCAAAAAGAACCAAGATGCTATCCTCCAAAAAAAGGAAGCCAATCTGGTGGTCCTCTGCAATAAACAAACTCTACAACAGAAGGAAGAAACTGTTGCAAAAGAGAGTAAAATCCCATGAGTGGAGGAGCTCCCTGGTCAGCCTCAATAATCCCTTATAAGATCCTCCAAAGCTAGCTATGAAAACAAAATCGCCACTGTTTCTAAGGGAAACCACAAAGCATTATATAGCTATGTCAAGAATCTCAATGGCAACACCCAGATCTGCTCTGAGTTACAGCACAATGGCATGAAAATTACAGAATCAACTGATATTGCCAACATCCTGGCAGATAGGTTCAGTGCTACCTTTACCCCCCTCTCACCCCCTAAAGGGCCCATATCTATACAGGAAGAATGCAGAGTCCCTGTAATCACATCTATGCAGCTAAAAACTGCACTCTCTAAAACCAAAAACACAGCATCCATGGGACAGGACAACATCTCAGGCTGCGTCTTACATGAACTTCAGAACGAACTGGCTCCCCACCTAAACACCGTGTTCAATCATAGTCTCACGTTAGGCTTTGTGCCCACTGAATGGTGCACAGCAACAGTTATCCCACTCCGCAAAGGGGGAGCCAACACTGATCCTTGAAACTATCGCCCTATTAGCCTGATGAGCCTGGTCTGCAAGGCCATGGAGTGTATCATCATAGAACCCATAAACAAAGACATTGGTAACCTCCCAAACTCTGGACCCCACCCAGTTCGAGTTTGTGAAAGGCAGATCATGCCTTCTGAACCTGATCGACTTCTTTGAGTTAGTCACCAAAGCTGTAGATGAGGGTAAGGTGGTTCACACAGCCTATCTTGACCTCGCCAAGGCTTTCAACACCATCCCCCATTCTGGAATTATAGCTAAACTCACTAAACTAGGTATAAATCCCTACATCACAAGATGGGTTGCCAACTGACTTACTGACAGAATGCACACTGTAAAAGTTGCAGGCTCCAAATCTGACTTCAAACCAGTGACAAGTGGAATACCACAGGGTTCAGTCCTGGGATCTCTACTGTTTGGTATCTACTTCTCTGAAGTAAAGGCTAACACAGAAGGCCTCTGGCTAATGAAGTTTGCAGATGACTGCAAACTAGGAGCCATAGTTGAGTCCCCAAATAATGTGGACATCTTGCGGAAGGGCCTCACTGAGACTGAGGTGTCAGAGGCATGGCCTCAAGCTCAATGTCAAAAAGTGCATTGTCGCCCCCTTTGGTAAAAATTCTGTACCCATGAACTACCACATAAATGGCAGTCTACTTAATGCCGAATGTGTGATAAGAGACCTTGGGACCCAGGTGGACAGTAGTCTCTCATTTGATATTCACATCACCACAGTAGTCAGGAAATGTTTCTATGTGGCACACCTCATCACAAAAGGGTTCTCATCCAGGAAAAAAGAGGTCATTGTTCCCCTCTACTCAGCACTCATTAGACCCACTATAGAGTGCAACGCCCCTTTTGTAATGTACCTCACAAGACATCTGCAGCAGCTGGAAAGGCCACAGAAGTACCTCACAAAGAGGATTACTGGCCTCAAACAGATGCCCTACACTGACCATCTCAAAAAACTCTAGCTTTACTCTGTAGCATATCGCCTACTTCAAGGAGATCTCTGCCTAACATATAAAGCTATATTAAACCCAGAGCTACATGGTCTAGGGACCTAAACTTTGTCACCACAATAAACAGGACATGCTGGAGGGATAGATTCCTGTCCCAGAGACTTCCTATATTCTGGAACAAGCTACCCATCTATGTCAAGCAAAGTTCCTCATTAACACTCTTCAAGAAAAATCTTGATGAGTGGATGAGAAATAGGAAATACACCCCAGGGATCACTTCTGTGGCTCTGATCAACAGGGGCACAGGAAATTAACTTTCTTGAGTGGCACAAGCCAGGGAACCTTGTTGGCTAGGCGTACTTAAGCCCCTGGCCGATAGCCTAGTACCTACATATGCACCTATGAACCTATGAAAATAAGTTGTCAAAACAAGGATCTTGGAAGGCAAAAGGGAGGCCAACACTGGGATGGTATGAATCCTGCAACCTCAAAACACTTGGCCCTGAGAGATAGTCAGCACTGACTTTCTGAGACTGAGAGTGAATCCCACAGTTTGCAGGAGTAGCACATTAAAGTGTAAATTCTGAAGCAGAAGTAGCTGAAAGGAGGCTTGAATCAGAAGGTCTTCCAGATAAGGGGATATTTGGATCCCCTAAATGCTGCAAAAAGTTATCACCAGGGACAGACATTTGTCCAAAAGGCAAAGAAAAGAACTTATTGTGAGAGGAAGAAACAGGAACACGAATACTTCCTGAAAAATGGATGAATATAAATATAAAAGGCAAACGTCCTTCAAATACAGGGAGACCAGAAAAGCCACTGGAAGCAAAAGAGGGAAAGGAGTCTGAACAGATGCCATCCTGAATGAAGGAACCTTGAGAAAGGTGTTGAGATGAGACAGGCCTAGAATAGGGTGCAGTCCCCTTCCCCCTAGGAACAAGATACATTCTGAAATAAAAACCTGAATCCTGTAAAGAAAATGGAACAGGTTGTATGGTTCCCTCTTCCACCAGATTCCATAGGGCCAGACAAAAATGAGGAGAACACAAAATGGGAGATGGGACTTACAAGACATGAAATAACTGTTGGATGACAGAAATAAACCAGATATCTGTGGTTATCTGCTGCCAAACAGGGAAGAAAAGGGTTAGCTTGAGGGACAGGAGAATCTGGCCAAGGGATAGAGGAGACTGGATGTCAGACAGAGGCAGACTTATTAGGAAAAGAGGGTTTTGGTCACTTGAAACTCTGAGTGGGTTTATCTGGGATGATATGCATAGAAATTCTTTTACCTCTAAGGTATTGTCTACATACACACATACATACATACAAATACTTGAAGCATGGACATTAATATCCTTCTAGCCTGGTAATATAACAAAACAGTTGTTTCCATAATAGGTGACCAGGCTGTTCTTAAAAATATCTAAACTAGTGCTTGCTTTAATGTAGTTTGGTAGTCTGTTCCATGCATCAGCTGTGTTCTCAGAAAACCAATTAGTACACTTCTCATTCCTATAGAATCTTCTACATAATCTGTATGATGATTCTCTAGTACTTTTTGATAACCCCAAACATTCCCAGAGGTAGTTGTCTCTAAATGCCCTATATCCCTGAATTAGGTCTCCTCTTGAATATCTATATGAGACACTCTAAAAGGTCAGATATTTCAGTTTTTCATAATAACTTAAGTTTTCACATCCATGGATGCTCTTGGTATATTTCTGCAGTATTTATTTCCACTTTACTCATGCTTGTTTTCTTATAAGGTGTTCATGTTGTTATTCCATACACAAGACTGAGTCTAATAATGTAATAAAAATAACAAAATAAAAATAACAAACAATAACTTCATCATTTCTGACTTCCTAGACTTTATAAAGCTTTTCATACAATCTGTAGTTCTATAACTATCATTAACCAATTGATTGATGTGATTAGAAAAACTCAAAGCTGGCTCTATCCATATACCCAGATCCTTAAACGAATCTACAGTTTCAATCATTGTGTGCTGCATTAATCATTTCTGGTATCCTAAACTTTATAAATCTTTTCATACAATCTATATAGTTCTATAACTATCATTAACCGATTGGCTGATGTGATTAAAAAACCTCAGAGCTGGATCTATCCATATACCCAGGTCCTTAAATGAATCTACAGTTTCAATTATTGTGTGCTGCATTAAATATTCACCTTTCAATTTATGTTTTGCAAATCTCATATGCTCAGTTTTTGGTGCATTTATCAGCATATTAGTTTCCTGTGCCCAAATGGTCAAATTATTCAAGTTCCTTTGCAGATATGCCCTAACTGTAACACATGTAATCAGTTTACCCAATTTCAAGTCATCCACAAACAGACTGTAGAACAACTCCGATGAAAAATATAGATTTGAAAGATGCAACCTAAACAAGTATGGGCCTAGGGCAGAGCCCTGTGGAACACCTTGACTGTAACTAAAAATGTCACCTGTCCAGTTCCCGTATGAAGCTTGCCATGTCCTATTTGTAAGTCATGCAGCTATCCATTTGATCAAGAGTACATCAATACCTAGTTGTTCTAATTTATTGATCAGCGTTTTATGTATGACCCTATCAAATGCTGAAGTTAAATGTATATAAATTATATCACAGCACAAATTTTCATTCATAGCTGTTATTATATGGTTATAGAACATCATGTTACAGGTGGTAATAGATATATTTTCAGCATATGCATGCTAATATATAGTTTCAAGTCCCAGTCTTTCCAATTCAGAAAACTTATCCAATATTACCTTCTCCATTATTTTTCCACAACGTGAACGTAGACTTAATGGTCTGTATCACTCTGGGTTTGTCCTACTCACCTTTCCATCAAAAACAGATTTAATAAGCACATGTCTTCAATCTTGAGGAATCTCCCCATATTTATATGACCTAGTAAATAACAGATACAATGGTTTATAGGTTCATAGGTAGGTACTAGGCTATCTGCCCGAAGGCATTTATAAGCCTAGCCAGAATGATCTGGCTTTCGCTGCCCCCTTAGATTAGTTCCCTGTGCCTCTGTCCAACAGAACCACTGAAGTGATCCCCGGGATAAACTTTCTGTTTCCCATCCACTCATCAAGGTTTCTCTTGAAGATTGTTAGCAAAGAGCTCTGCCTAATGTAGATTGGAATCTTGTTCCAAAGCATGGGAAGTCTCTGGGACAGGAATCTACCCTCCAGCACGTCCTATTTATTGTTGTGGTGAGGTTTAGATCCCTAGAGTGTGTGGCTCGAGGGGATATGGTTTTCATTAGATGGAGCATGTCCATCAATTTTGGGTTGGACATGGCCTTGTATGTCAGGCAGAGATCACCTATGAGTAGGCAGTATGCAACCAAGTACAGCTGGAGTTTCTTCAGTCGAGCTGCATAGGGCATCTGTTTGAGGCCAGTGATCCTCTTGGTGAGGTACTTCTGTGGTCTTTCCAGCTGTTGCAGGTGTCTTGTAAGGTAAATCCCAAATGGGGCACTGTACTCTATGATGGGTCTGATGAGTCATGAGTAAAGGGGCACAATGACCTTTTTTGATCTGGATGACAACCCTTTTGTGATTAGGTGGGCCACATAGAAGGATTTTCTAACCACTTTGGCAATGTGATTATCAAAGGAAAGATTACTATCTACTTGGGTCCCCAGATCCCTTATTACATCTTCCATATTTAGGGGACTACCACCTATGTGGTAGTTTGTGGGTACTTTGTTTTTTCCAAAGGGGATGACTATGCACTTTTTGGCATTTAGCTTGAGGCCATGATTTTGACACCAGGTATCTGTCTCAGTGAGACCCTTTTGGAGGATGTCTGTGTCAGCCGGAGTGTCAATTATAGCCCTTAGTTTGCAGTCATCTGCGAACTTGGTCAGCCATAGTCCTCCTGTGCTTGCCTGTACCTCTGAGAAGTATATGCCAAACAGGAGTGGTCCTAAGACTGAGCCCTGGGGAACACCACTTGTAACCGGTTTAGAGTTGGACCTAGTTCCCATAACTCTCACCATGTGGGTTCTGTCCATGAGCCAGTTGGCAACATATCTTGTGATGTAGGGGTTTATGTTCAGGATGGTGAGCTTGTCTATAATACCGGAATGGGGAATGGTGTTGAAGGCCTTTGCGAGGTCTAGGTAGGCTGTGTGTACCACCTTTCCCTCATTTATAGCCTTGGTAACTGTCTCAAAGAAGTCCACCAGGTTTAGGAGGCATGATCTGCCCTTAACAAAGCCAAAATGGGTAGGTTCCAAGGTTTGGAGGTTCCCAATGTCTCTGTTAATGAGTTCCATGATGATGCACTCCATAGTCTTGCAGACCAAGCTAGTCAGGCTTATAGGTCAAGAGTTCCTGGGGTCTGTTGTGGCTCCACCTTTGTGGAGCAGAATAACCGTTGCTGTGTGCCACTGTATGGGTACATAGCCTGTGGAGAGGCTGAGTTTGAACAGTGTGTTTAGGTGAGGGGTTAGTTCATCTTTGAGCTCATGTAGGACACAGCCTGGGACACTGTCCATTCCTACTGATGCTGTGTTTTTGGCTTTGGAGAGGGCTGTTTTAACCTGAGTGTCTGTGATTTCAGGGGCTCTACACTCTTCTGGTATGGTTATGGGCCTTTTTGGGGGCGAGAGGGGGGTGAAGTTTGCACTGAACCTGTCTGCCAGGATGTTGGCGATATTGGTTGGTTCAGTGTACTTTGTGCCATTCTGCACTAACTCCGAGCAGATCTGAGCATTGCCACTTAGAATCTTGACATAGCTAAAGAATGCCTTGTGGTTATCTTTGGAGTCCATGGCAATTTTTCTTTTAAAGCTAGCCTTGAATGATTTTATGAGGGAACATAGTTTCTTGCTGATATGGATCAGGGATGTCTTCCCTTCTTGGGATTTTACTCTTTTCTGTACTAGTTTCCTCTTTCTATTGTATAGCTTGTTTATAGCAGGGGTCCACCAGACTGGTTTCCTTTTCTTGGAGGAGTGAGTCTTGGTTTTGCTTGAGATAGCACGATCCATGCATTCTTGTAGGTGCCCGTAGAATGCATTAGTAAAGGATTTTGTAGTTTGAACAGCATTATCCTTTAGCATGGGGGCTTTGAAACTTACCACCTTGGTCTTAAGTAACGTGAAGTTTGCTTTTGAAAAGTTTTTCACGGTGGTTTCCTTGACTGGAGGTGGGGGCGGAATGTGGACATCCAGAGTTATTAGCTTATGGTCTAATCTAACCAGCGAGGGGTTGACCTCCGGAGTGGAACACTGGTCGCCCATGTTGGTGATGACCAGGTCCAATATGTTGTCACCTCTGGTGGGAGTGCTGACCAATTGATCCAGGAGTTTGAGTTTATAAATTCTAGGAAATGTTGGGGAATGGAGTTAGTATTTGAGTAGTTCTCCCAGCTAATGTTTGGATAATTGAAATCACCCAATATTAGGGTGTTTGGTAGGACCTTTATGTTTCCCAGTGTTTCCAGAAACATGGAATGGGGGTCCTGGGACATGGTGGGTGATCTGTAGCAAGCTACAATTTGAATTGCAGTTTTGTCCATTGTTAGTTGCACGTGGATGATCTTTGAAGCATTGTGCTGTGCCACTAACCTGGAGGTGTGTGTATCCCTGATGAATATGGTTACGCCCACACCTTTTGTATTTCGGTCCGGGTTCTGTGGCCCTAATGTATGGTATGAGTTGTATCCTAGTAGTGCTGGGGTACTCTCTGGAGCCTTAAACCAGGTTTCTGTTATTGCACATATATCGATTTTCTCCATACTGAGGACTGCCTCGAGTGCATTCATTTTGAGGTTTAGACTTCTGGCATTGTGTAGCACTAACCTCAGTTTTTTGTTACTTGTGCTATTTACGGTGGTGGGTTTGTCTTTTGAGCCTTGCCTAAAAAAAGGCACTATGGGTCTGGCACAATGGTACTGTAAGTTCTTGCTAAAATGTTCTCGGGTCATTATTGCTAATTCCATCTCCTCCTTGTACTATGTATGGATCCAGTTTGCATAGTTCTTTTTCAATTTAATCTAATCTGATTTCAGTATCTGCGGTTTCTTAGATTTCACTAGGACAATTTAGCACCTCTTCTGTGTAGACAAACTGTTTTGCATAAGATTTTGCAAACATATCTATAATCTGTTGTGTCTGAGAATAAACGTTAGAATATACACATCTTATCAATTTGTATGTCATTACTCCTTCCACATCTCATGTATCTGTAAAATGGTTTCCTATCATGTTCAATATCTTTATCTAAATTTTCTTCATATTTTTCTAGATCTTGTCTCACACTATACTTAATTTGTTTGTCCAGCTTGTTTATTTCAGTTTTCAATATTGTAGTTCAACCTCTTCCATTTTTTAAATTTTTTTTGTCTCTCACCTTAAACAAATATTGCGTTCTTATGAAAATATATCCTCCTAACACTGTGTGCCTGGATTCTGATGTTAAACATTTTTTTTGATTTTTTTGCATTCAAACAATTTCTCTTTCAAAACTTTCCACGTTCCTTCTGCAGTTTTTCTACTGAACGCATCACTCCAATTAGTTTTACATAGTGACTGTTTTGTTCTCATATAATTTGTTATTAATCTTCTATGCGTTGGTTTAGATTTCATTTTGGCAGACATATCTAGTAACAAATTAATCTTGACAATCCCATGATCACTACACATAAACTTGACTTGAAGTAGTAGTAATGTCTTTAGGAAGACAAACAATGACCAGTATGTTCTATTCCCTGGTAGTTTTTTTTTTTTTTTTACAATCTGAAGCAATTGTTGTTCCTGAACATACATTGTGAATAATTTCTTTGCTAATGTTATTGAATCAATATTATTCCAGTCTCTTTCTGGCAAATTGAAGTCTTCAGCTGCTATTCTTCTTCCCTCTTGTGTTTCATGCAGGAAATGCATGAATTCCTCTACATCATCAGCACTTGACTTTGGTGAGCCAAACACTCCAACAATTGTGCCAAGCACATACTCCAAATGTCTGAACCTGCGGTTCTTCTCATAATGAGCAGGATTACTATTGCAACAACACATCATCAGTAGGGCAAAACTAACCTGTCTCATGATGGTCTAATCTCAGCTCACCTTCCCAATTAGGGGGTGAAGAATCCAACGCTTGGTGAATTCTGCTTCACAATGATAGGAAGAGCCAACATCAAAGGATCAAAAAGCAACATTGCTATGAATGCTTGGCCACCATGAGCCAGTTATCCCTGTGGTAACTTTTTGGTACCTCCTCCTCAAAACCTAAAAAGCCAGAAGGATTGTGAGGCCCCACTTTCACGATCTGTATTCATACTGAAAATCAAGATCAAGCAAGCTTTTGCCCTTCTGCTCCATGGGGGTTTATGTAATCTCTGAGCTCACCTTAGTTGTCTTTATTGTCACAGTTACACAATCTATAGTATTTGTGTTATCACTGAACATGTAATAATCACAGATCTCATAACTATCTTTAATCCCTATCATAACACCTCCACCTGATTTTTTGTTAAAATGTCTGTTACAGTAAAAACAGTTATACCCTGACAGAAGTGGTTTCCAGTCATTGTTCTTTAACCATGTTTCACAAACAATAACATCAGTCTTGTGGGAACATAGCACATTTTTCAATAAAAAAATTATTATTAATATTATTAATCTTCCTAGCATTAACAACCACCAGAGATGCAGCAAATGTCACTATCAGTGAACTGTTACATTTTTGAACTGGCAAATGTCCTGCCTTGTATTTATCAAATATTGCAAAATATCTGCAGCAAAAATTCTCTTCCCTGATCTTGAGAAGTATATGCAATCCTTGTCTGAACACATATGCCCAAATTAGATTTGGATGCTCTATGCATTTCCATTTTTTTTCATGAAGGCATTTACCCAAAAACTCATTAAATTCACAGTAACATCACTCTCTTTCCTATATATGATTTGTGAAAAATATGTCCTAACACCGGTACAAGCTATGCTGTGTAAGAGGGCTGTAAGTTCCCAACTAACAGTCAAAGAGTCCTTGCAGATGAGATTATTTGTACAGACATGAATAAAAACAGGTCCGTACTTCCTTACATTAAGGCATCCTAAGGCATGCCTCACATTGTGACAAGTGTAACACTATTCAACGTTCATTATCTTCTCTGCAAATGTAAGTATCAGTTCCTCTAATAATTGAATCTCCAATTACAAGAATATCTTTTCTGACCAGATCTGAAGAATCTTCATCTTCTAATTCATTAATATCTGCTCTATTATTTGCTACAAAGGAATGATCATCATCACCATTAATCTTATTAATCCCACTGTTTTCATTGCTTATTACATTTAAAAGGGGTCTACTTCACGATGTCGAAAGCCGACAATATCGAAGCTGATATTGTTGGCAGCACAACATCGAAAGTACAGAACATCGTGCAGGTAAACGGAAATCTCCGTAGGGGGAGATTTCTGTTTATCTCAATGTAGTGTGGTCTCGGAGTTGGAATATTTAAGTAGAGGGGGTGTGGGGGGTGCAGGGGGGCTTGCCCCACTGCCTACGCTAGTTAGCTTTTATTTTTGTTTGTTTTTTTAAACGTTATTCAATGTTTTACTACATCGATCACTAGAGGCTGACCTTTAGTGATTCGATGTAGTAAAATTTCAATAACGTATTATAGATGCTTTAAAAGCATACAATTCTCATCCAGCTGGCTTTGTACATCCACAGTTTGAGCCATGTTGTTAATGTCTATCTTTCTCATCTTTTTTCTTATATTAATGTTCTTCAATCCTTCCATGTTCAGTTTTGATTTCTTCATTTTTATCTGCCCCTTGCCTCTTTTTTCTACCTTCTGTTTTGAAAAAAATGATGACATTTTCTGTAGACTGAAGGTTTTCTGATAGAAGACTGTTACCATTCCCTGTGATCTGTGTATCACATAACAAAGCATCATCCTTTTTAGCATTTACTCCCTTTGCTTTACAAACATTTATCAGTTTCTTTTTCTTCTTTGTTATTTGTTGTGAACTTCTTCCTTTCTTTCTTTATTTCCTTCTAAATATTCCGAATCCTCAGATTGCTGAATACTTGAATCCAAAGTTATCAGTGGGAATATTTTGTTTCATCGGGGTTGAGTGATCTTTACAGACAATAGACACATTCTTTCCTAATGTGTTCTATTTGTTCTTTCCCTAACATTATTTATCCCATCAGTCCAGTCATTATGATAGGTAACAATAATACTACAAGCCGTGCCAATTGCACAAGTCTAGATTTACTACTAATAATTGTAAGCAAATCATCCAACTTTTGACACGAGGACTACAGATCACCAGTGTTATCAGGTGTTACCTTTGAGTATACATATTTATTTCACTGTACAAGATGTTTGTGCTTTATCAGCTCATTAATGGCATTCTCATTTAATGAATCCATATTCAGCTGCAAATGAATAAAAAATTCTGTAAGAAAAAATGAATCAAAATCAGTTACCACAGAATGCATAGAGAAATAAATCACCTTCTAAAATGTCACAAAACAATAAACAACTAAATATTAAATTAAATTAAGTAAAGTTGTTGCTCTGACTGTACTAGTTGTAAAAGCAGTAGCTTCTGTTTACTATTACTTGCAGTTGTACCTCTTTTTTTTAATAGTAAAGATCAATAATTCTTATACCAAGACAGGATTGTTTATAGATGCTCTGGACTGCCCTTTCTGCAGTCTGTGTGAATTCTAGCTAGGCCCCTTGGGATGGCTAGAATTTGCCTGTCTAAAACTTATCATTTTCTATCAACTAACTGTGAAAACTAAAGGTTAAACAACAAAATATGAATTGAAGTAAATCTTGTCTACAAGCTATTCCTTCCTTCCTACAAACAGTGAAAAACAGTGTGTAAATAATAAAATATGAATTCAACTAAAACTTTTCTTCCCAAGCTACTGCACAGTCATTCACAAACCAATACAGGATTGTTTAGATAAGCTCTCTCTAAGGGCAATAGAAGGTTCTAAAGGATAGTTCTTCTAGAACTTAGGTACAAGTAAAGCAAAAATTTGTTTGGGTTCCTGCATAAGTTGTCCTTATCCTGCAAGGTTGTAAACAATTCTGCAGGAGCAGTGCCAAAAAAATATTCTGGTTATCGAAGGGGGAATCTAAAAGTTTAGCCTTAATGTCATCAGGTAAAGCCTGCAGGCACAACCAGGGGTATCTTCTCATGACAGAACCAGATGTAGCTGCCCTAGAGGAGGCATCAATGGCTTTATAACTGTATTTAATGGAATGGAGAGCTATCTGAGAGGCTGAGTGGCCTCACAGCACGTAAGCCAGACAGCTCCTCCCCTACCAGCTGAAGTAGAAGAGCCAGGACATGTCTAATCATGTGGGTCTGATAACTGATGACCCTAAAAGCCAAGGTAGCAGAAGTACACACTTTTTCTTATACCTCTCCATAGCATGGCTGTCCTTGTCAGAAAGAAGATGCTTGGAAGAGGAAAGTAGTTTGGATGGCTTAACTGTGGACACAGAAACCACAGCAGTTTCATATGATGGGCCTCTATACAAAATGTTTATGATCTTCAGGTACTTTAATAAATCTGTCTGGCTTCTTTGGGGCTGATGGTTGAGAGTTAGGAGCCCGAGAATCTGCTGGAAAAGTGTCCAGCAAGGCACCTAAGATTAGAGGGACTGCAGATGGTGTGGGTGAGACCATTTGCAGCTGGTCTTTTGCACATTTGACACTTGTGAACAATCTCATTTAAAGTGATCTATCATATGAACCACTGTATCATCGAAGAATAATTCCTCAAAGGGAGAGTCAAGGGATAAAGAATCCTTTTCATCAGACCTTAATGCCAAAGGAGGGTGCATTTCAGAGGAACAAGCTAAGGATTATTCACTAAAGTCCAACTTCTCATCAGAAGAAGCAGAATCCCTTGTTCTCTTAGATGAGGTGGATGACAAAGGGGCAGCAGCCACAGGGACAAACAAACCCTGTGATGGTTTTGAAGCCATAAAGGTATTAAACAGCCCCTGAATTTAGTCTTGCCACTCTTTGTGAGGATCCTTAGCTACAGCAACCACCCGTTTGGTTTTCTGTTTCGTTTTTACAGGAACACTTGCCTTGACAACTCTATGAGAGTCAGAGCTCTCTCTGGATACAATAATGATACCAGGCAGCTCTTCCCTAACTAAAATTTGTAGAATCCCTCTAGGCCCTTCAGATATAATAAATAGTGGTTCCCTGTCAACATCTGTACCAGACGTATGCACAGTCTCAGCAGACATGCAAGTAGGCAGCTCTATGTTGGTCTCCAACTGGGTCATGGCAGAGGGAACCAGCATCACCACCAGCCAGTATTTGGGTTGTTTAACCAACCCAAAAGAGATGGATGGTGGATGCTGGAAAGCAGCAGAGACAGTACGTGCTCTGTTAGCTTTTTTCTTTAAAGACGGCAGAACTTCAGGGCAGTGGATTCAGCCATGGTACCCTGGGTCAATAACTTCAGATGCTGTTTTTTCAGATAAATAGAGAGGGAAAACAAACAAACATGGACAGTCTTAGGGACAAAAGCCTGACAGATATCACACTGAATGTGGTTGTGCATACCACCCAAACAAAAAAGGTACTTCTCATGTTTGTCTTTATGGGGAATCTGCCTCCTACATTCACATTTACCCTTTCTGGATGGCACAAAGACAAAAAATCAGGAGGAAAAGAAAAGGAAGGGACCCTAGTGGGGTACTTATCTGCATTAGTCTTCTGTGTGTTGGTTTAGATTTAGATTTCACTTTGGCAGAAATACCTTAAAGTAGTTTCACCTTTACAACCCTGTGATTACTCCTCATTAAAGGTGTAACACTTGACATAAAGCAATAGCAGTCTTCTCAAGAACACAATATCCAGTATGATCTGTTCCTGAGTAGGTTTGCTTACAATATGCAACAATTGTTGTTTCTCTACATATGCTGTAAACAACTTCCTTACTAATGTTGTAGAACCTATATTATTCCAGTCTGTCTGGTAAATTCAAGTCCGTGGCCCTAATCATTTTCCTTCCAGTGTTTCATGTGACAAATTAATGCATTCTTCTAGGTCATAAGCACTTGACTTTGGTGGTCCATACTCAATTGTAAACTTTTCCAGTGCTGTATTTGTTATTATGGATACAATGCAATAATCACAGATCTCACAACAATCTTTAATCCCTTTCATAATACTTCAACCTCATTTTTGATTAGAATGATAATCTGTTAAAGAAAAACGCATTCATACCCTAATAGAGCTGATTTCCGATCATTGCTTTGTAACCATGTCTCACAAACAGAAACAACTTCAGTCTTATGTGAATGCAACATATTTTCCAATAAAAAATATTACTACTGTATTAACAACCAGCATAGATAAATCCAGTGTTGCTGTCTATGAACTGTTAAATTTATGACCTAGAAAAAAATCATGTTTTCTGTACCTGAACTATTAAAATAAATCCGGTGCAAAAATTCTCTATCCTTGTTTTGACAAGTGGACTCCATCATGTCCAAATACATGTTTGGCCATAATTAAACATGGATGCTCATGTTTGGCCATAATTAAACATGGATGCTCATGTTTGGCCATAATTAAACATGGATGTTGTATATCTTCTCACTTTTTAAAATGGTTTATTTTCTTCATGCAGCCATTTATTAAAAAAATAGTCTTTTCATCCCTCAACCAGACTATCCTTTCTGTATGTGATTTATGAAAAATATGTCATAACAGCTATGCAAACTATGTTATTTAAAAGGGCTCTAAGTTTCGTACTAATAGTCAGCGAGTCCTTAAGGATGACATAATTTCAGCCAACACAAATAAAAACAGTTCCATACTTCTTTAAATTCTGGCATCACAAAGAGAGATAAAACTCTCATTATAGCCCAAAACTAGGGTTTGATTAGTGGTTTCAGTGACTGACAGAGTGGTAGGGAGGGATGGGGCATGGGCAGCAATGTGGGCGTCTCTTGTAATGATCCCTGGTGAAGGCTGGGAATATCACATTGTAGGAGATGTGGTCTATACAGGAAGTGAGGGACATGACTGAGCTGCTGTGGAGGTGGGATAATATCCCACAAAATCCCCATTACATGTCTGCCCCCTCAGAAAGTAACATCATCAAATGGGAGAAAGGACTGAGTAGGATATACACAAAAATCCCCCCACCCATGATATGGATGTCCAAGACCTCCCAGGTTGCCCTCAGGTTCCACAACTGTCCCCAAAGGATTTACAGAGTGAGTCCAGGGGGTTTAAGAGTAGCTAGCAGACCCGGGGTGGACATGGAGCACTTGGTAGCAGTGCTAGACGAATGATGTAAGGGACAGGACTCCCCCCCCCAAACATTATTTTTCTTCCTAGTTATTTGCTGTGACCTTTGCCTTTTCCTTTTTTTCTTTCTCCTAAGTACTCTGAATCATTAGGCTACTGTGTACTTGTATCCTGAATTTCAAAGGTATTGACTACAGTACCAGTTTTAATGGGGATGAGGGATCTATATTAGCATAGGACATTTCCTTTCCTAAAGGTGCTCTATTTGCACTTTGCCTAATATTTCTCAGCTCAGTTACTAATAAATTTAACAACAATTTTCCAAGCTGTCAAATGTACAAGTGCAATTATCCTCTGCAAGTCTAGATTTACTGTCAATAATAAATTATCTAGCCTTAGACGTGAGGAACACATCTCCAGTGTTATCCCATGTTACCTTTATACATACAAAACAATGATTACACTGGACAAGTTACTTCTGCTTCAGTAAATTATTAATGGCATACTCATTTAAAATCCATTCTCAGTGAGAATTTTAAAAGAAACAAAACATATCTAAATCAATAATGACAGAAGTCATATAAATAAAAAAAAAGTATTTAAGTCAAATTGTATGAGAAAATCACACAGACCTATACCCATGTATTTATTTGTTTTTGTTGATCAGAAAAGTCTGACTGGGCAAGGCCTCATTTTCAGTAGAAGCATGGGGGAAGTACATGCAAGTTTAAATAGTTATACATAAAATTCAAGGGTAAGCAGAAATAGATTCATGTGTATTTCATAGATGTATTAGGTATGTATAGATACATTTAGAGTAATATTGACATAGTTTCCATAGTTTAAGACAGGATACAACAATAGTTATAACAACTAGAAGAATTATTTCCATACAGGAGTGGACTACAATGAGATGTTTAAGGACAATGAACAATGAAAAGTTAGTAAGTAGAAGGTGTTAATGGAAAACTGGATGAGAATAAAAGGAAGGTTGGGGAGAAAAAGAGGGACAGAGAGAAGAAGATTAGTGATAGAGATGTTTATAGTATAAGGCCTAAGATTATTGTTGGAAGTGGATGAGTATGGGTGAAGGTGCTTTGCGTGACTGTAAAAAAAATAGTGAAAGGTAAGGTGGGATATGGGGTCAAGAAGTAACATACATTAAATGAACTACATTGAGCAAATCTTGAACAAAGAGAAGTACTCCATAAAGTAGTCTGATGCCAGTCACACAAGTCTCATTAAATTGTTACATGTTCTCTTATTCACTTACAGTCAATGATTGTAATATAATGAGCAAAGCCCCTTGATATGTCTAAAATGTGCCGGTATATAATAAATCACTTTTTTCTTAAAACAGTGAAATCAGAGGTAAAAAAGTAAAGTATAAATCAAATAAAGCTTTCCCTACCAACATTTACTCATGAAATTAAAAACAACACTAGATAGTGTGACATAAGGTTTGGAATATCCTGCCAACAGTCTGCACCACTTTATAACTAGCTAGGTCTTTTGGGAGGGGTAGAGTGGGTTTGTCTACAACTATCCATTTCTTCAGAACAAATGCTAAAAATCAGAGGTAAAAAATAAAAAATAACTCAAATAAAGCTTTTTCTACCAAGCAATTACACAGTGAATCACAAAAGAATACTGTATGGTTTGAAAAAATGGTAATGCAGCCAAAAGATATACCACCTACCACAATCAAGGAAAAACCCTAGTATTAATGTAAGCAACTCTTGTAACCTTAGATTTATAGTCAAATACAGAAATTAGATATAACATTTTAAATGAACTACATTAAAAAACATCTCCTGATCAGCAACATTCAAACCTTTGATCTCATTTGAAATATCCCATGACACCTTACATTTAATAATTTAATACCATTCTATATAAAATATTTCATCATATTTCTTCTTGGTTTTCAGAAATATACAAGAATTTTAGCCAGAAATGCTTAAAAACATGTACTACCAAAGGCAAAAAAAAAAAAAAAAAATTCACAGCCTGAACTCTTTGAGTAGATTTCAGTGAAAGTATTTCCTATCTAGCGAAAGCATCCCTTCATATTTTTTAAGAGTCTGTATGTTCTGATAATAGATTCATCCACAGTGTTACCAAGACGAACACCCGATTATGTATTACATTCTGCTTGTCACAAATATGGACAAAGCTGTTTTGGCATTAAAGATGCATCACAGATAACAGGTTATTCCTCCTGCCTTTGTTTTCAGCTTATTAATCTTGTACCCATATATTTTGTCAACCTTATCTAACATTTGAAACAAGCTCAGTAGATAACAAACAATAAAATCTTTAGCTCTTCCTGTGTTACCTTTCATATCTCATTAACTCTTGACTTCCCTATGATGGCTGCCAAGGAAACAAAATTGGGAGGAAAGGATGCCATTGCATTGTTCCCTTTGACAGAAGAAATGACTATGACATACCTACATGAGTCTTGTCTGGATGTTTTATAAATTGCCTGTATGTCAAGGAACTCCACTGAAAGATCAAACTCCTTGTACACCATTTTTTTTACCTTCGGTACTGCGATTTGATCTTCAGCTGCAAGGCATCCTTTCCCTCCGGTGCTCTGTCCCTCCAAATATGGTACTGCATCTTTGTTTTGGGCTACTAACAGACAGGGAAGGGGAAGTGGAAAACTGCAGTACACTAGTACTATTCTCTTGATAAGCTTCCCAACAGACAAGGAAAGGGAAGTGGAAAATATCCTGGAGCGACAAAGGTGCCTGCAACATCATTCTCTGCAAGAACCAGAACTTTCCTTAGTCCTACTCCTCCTGCCTACTGGCAAAACACCAATAGGCTGGATGGCCAATGAGGCTTAGACTTGGAGGATATGCCCACCCTGGATCCTAGGGCAACCATGAATCAATGGCCATTCCATACTCCTCACCAGGCAATCTTTGTGAGTACCATCCTCTTCTTCCTCCAGGACTTGAGTGTTCCATTCACATCAGTACAAGCCCCTTACCCTAATATAGGCACACCGATCCTGACAGGCAAGTCCATCTCATGCCTCAGCCAGTAATAGAACTCAGCTTATGGGTCATTGAAAAAGCTTCATCCCTCCATGTAATCAGGCTAGTCTTGAGCAGAAATATCAAATAAAAGTATTCCACTCTGTCAAAGTCCTTCTCCACATCAAATGACTTTTTCTGTACTTGTGCTATTTTCAGCTGAACTTCTGTATGTTTTGCTTTACCAAATATTTGCATACCTTTCTGTGTACCAAGTGGCAACAACCAAGGAATTAATAGTTAAGGTAATTTGAATTATAGTTTAGTTTGAACATAACTCATAATGGCAACATAGTGGCACAGTGGATTGCATTGTTGCATCACAGCAGAATGTCCTCCGGTTCAATTACTGGTTAGGGTGCCTTCTTTGCACAGTCTGCATGTCCTCCCTGTGCTTGTATGAGCATGCATGCATGTGTGTAGTGTGGAAGAACTATGACGGCAGGGCTAGAAACCTAATGGTGTGAACTCCATAATGTCTTACTAGGGATAGTGCTCGCAACCCTCCTGGACATGGGCAGTCATCACTAAATGCAATCTTTGGTACTGACTAGCACTTCTATGGCATTACATTGGGTTGAAATGGCTAGGCTTAAAACGACCTCTGAGTCGATAACCTAGTAATCTCCTATGATCCTATAAACCTTGGCTCTAGATGACTGTCACTGTTGAAGTGACACCCCAACCCCTTGTACAAAATAAAATGTGAAAAATGGGTTATGGATGTATTGAGGAGAATTCGTCAACTCAGCAGATTTGCTAATTGAGTGTTCCCACTTTATGAAACTGTCTACTTGTAGTCATCAGACATCCAGATGACCTATGACAATGTAAGGAATGGCTAGATGCATGGGCAGCATCCAGGAAATACATACGTTCTTTAATGACGTCTGTGTTCTTCAAATGTTACTAGTTTTTTTTTTTTTTTTGTTCAAATATTTTTATTTGAAAAATGTTTTAAAAAACAAACAGTTATTAACTTTTACACATCAAGCAAGAAAAAAATGTAGAGAACTATTTACATAATGTACAATGGCCTCAGATCAAATGAAGTTAAAGGAATACAATCATAGTTACACAGACAAAATTATGCTTTTTAACAAAAATTAAAATAAGCAATTAAGAGTTGTCTTCTTGCTTTCTCTCTTTTTATGAAGGTAAGGTTTCTACCATTTTAAATGTCTCAATTAGGGAGAGAACTTTCTCCCAAGGATTATTGATCCATTTCCTAGGAAAGATTCTCATTTCCTTGACTTTGATTTCCAATAGTGTTACTTCCTTCAATAAAGTTAGAAAATCTTCAAAAGTTGGGATGACAGGAGAGTTCCATTTCCTTTTGGTACATTTTTTTTGAAACTGCCATTAAGGTCCAAAGAAGATAAAGATCTTTCTTTTTCGTAATGGAGGTTTCATTTATATTCATAAGAATCAATGACTTTGACAAAAGAAAGGAATCATGGATACTCACTGATTACACCTATTTTAAAGGAGAAATGTTACTAGGTTTGAGCACAGCCATGCAGATCTTAAGAATTTAAAAATTATACCTTTGCTAACTTATTGCCAAAAGTGCCCTAAACAATTTATAGCCATGGTTTAGCACTGAAATGAGAGAAGGATCATGGTCAAATGGGGCAGGTTACTGGATCAGGGCCCCCCAGAAAAGACCCCTCCCACACCACCCACTGCAGCCCCCCCAGGAGCACCCCCAGCCATTCCAGTGTCCCATTAATTGCCTATTTCTCTCCAGTTAACATCAACACTGTTCAAACCTGTCACTGTGCATACTATTTTGTTCTTTACCTCTATAACGATTAGAGATACTTAAAACATTTTCTTTCAAATTTTACAGTACAGATGTGGGTAGCCATTTGCTACACAAAACAATACAGTCTCACAATGAAAACAGACTTAGCATGAACAGTAAGCTTCTCTGCCCTTGAAACTCACATTAATTGAAACGGCGTTGAAACCCACATGCAAAGAAAACAGTGGCAGATTAAATTTACCTTTGGGCTATTTTCAAACCATAAGCTACTTGCACACATTTTTGAACCATACATACATTCACATGTTCTTTGATGCACCACCCCAATTGTATTAAATTATGTTCTGTGTATAATACAGTATCACTTGTTAGAGTGTGCTTTAAATTTGTAGGTCTGAACATTTTTCCAGTAAGAAATGGCACAAGACGTATTAACCAATAATGGCAAAACTACCCATCATAGAACATTTCAACCACAAAAGGCCACTCAGACTTCTATCATTACAATCCAGCAATATTAGTCACTACACATAATCACTGCAGAAGTAAAAGCCATCTCAATAATTTCACATTAAAAAGATCTATAACTAATAAAGAGGTTGCTGGCAAACAACTTTACATTTCAGTGCTTCATGTACAAATTCAGTGTCTGCTGCCCTTAAAGCAAAAACTGTCCATGTTGCATCTACAAAATGGTAAACTGGCAATATTATAATAGTGAATGAATGTCCGAATGGCAACAGGTTCATAGTTACTAGGCATCTCATCCAAAGCGGACCCACTCATGAGTGCATCACTCCTATCCTCCCTTAAAGGGGACACTACAATATCAGCACACAATCTACATGCTGTGGGAGAAGAACCCACAGCCTTCTGCACCAAAAATATACTACCTGCTGCGCTACTAACACTGTTTTCAAAATTTATAGCAAAAGCACTGCCATTGATGATGACCATCTGCTAGACAAAACAGTTACACATTGGAAACAGACTTAGTATGAGCAACAGTAAACTTATCTTCCCTTGAAATTCAGCAGTCCTTGAAAAAGCACAGAAACTCAACAGTCCTTGAAAATGCACAGAAATTAAACATTCTTTGAAAATGCAACATACCCTGGTAAACAGCTCCGAGGCTGAGAACACGCCACAAAAAAAAAAAACACCAGCACTAGCAGGAATAGCAGTTTATCTTACATTTTTATTCTACAGAATTTAGTGCTTTTGTCTTACTATAAGACTTCATCAAAATAAAGACATCAGTTTTCCACTTGATTTATACTAGTCATTCCATAAATAAAGAACAATATTTGGCCGAAAATTTTGCATTATTTCCTGACATTACAAAATCCAAACTAGCACCGTTAAAATTAATGCAAAATTCACAGTAAAACAATATTAATAAAAGCACATTTTAAAAACATACAAACAGTATTTTTACAGTTTACACTTATTCCTACAACCATTTTGTATTCAAAACCAAATGTATATACATTTACTTATCACAACTTAGCAGCTCTCATTTTTAGTACAGGACCCAGTGAAAGTTGCCCATTAAGCCCTGTGGGTGTCCTTGCATTTAACTGCAGTTGCCATAACAATTCAGAGTACTCCAATAAAGTTTCCTATTGTCCACCCCTCGGGTTTGGTTCAACTTGCTCTAACACCCAAAATAAAAATTTCCCATTAGGACGGTCTTTCAAATGCTTTATATTCCATACATTTAGAAATTTCATAATGGTGTTCATAGACCCTAGTTTTTAATTGTCTCTCTGTTTTCCCCACATAGTAGGCTGAACACACTTGACACACAGCTAAGTAAACCACCCCTTTGGATGTAAAAGGTTCAGTATAGTATTTAACTGGATTTCTTGTCTATGGGCCATGTATTTACATTCATTGCACATCCCACACTTAAAAGTCACCACTTAACAGTGTTCTTACCACCTTGTTTCTCAGCAGTGCCTTCAAGTAGAGTAGGTTTTTTATACTGGGCCCTATTTTATACCCAAAAAGGGGGGATCTTGAGTAGTTAATGACCTTGGAAATCAGATTACTATAATAGGCAGAGGGCAGAGGCACAGCCTTATAAAACCACAACAGGAAAAGAGTGGGAGGGTTTGGAAAAAAATTCAAGGAAAAAGTAAGCTAGTTAGAGGGGGTCCCAATTAATTATATCCAGTATTGAAGTTTTTCCAGAAACTTTAGCTTAATGTCTCAATGGGGGGAGCATGGTCAGGGCAACAGTGCTGTCCTCTGCATATATAATTGAACTCTTTCACCGAACAATACACTGCACTTTGTGCTTATATTTGCATTGTTTCAGTACTGCCACATCTTTCAAACCAGCTTGCCTGTGTCTTAGAAAGAGTAACACTACTTCTTTCTGCAGTACTGATATTTTTGAATTCATGACTTTATACATTTGTGCTTTCACCCATTTATCCAGGCTTTGTAGTTCAAGTTTTAAGGATTCCCATTACATTTAATTGGGAAATTACTTAATCAGTAAAGAAATAGCACCATCTGCTTGACTTGATAAAAGCTCAGGTGGATGTAAAAAATCCCACATCTACTAAAAAGAGTAGGGAAAGTTTCTAGATGCCCTGGACAAATTTTCCCTAGTAGTATAAAAATCCCACCTCTGGTCCCCCCTGAAAAGAGGCTACTAGCCTAGTGAGACTAACCTGGTCAATAAATAAATAAAAATAAATAAATAAATACATAAATAAAGATCTAAAATTTCATTACCCCCTCCTTAATGTTCTTCATCAGTTCCAGTTTAGGTAAGATCAGAAGGTCTAGTTTCCTGGTTTGAGGAGTTTGTACCATTTCTACCAGTTCAAAGTCAATCACTAATGCCGCACTGCCTGTTTGTGATGCAATCATTACAGATTTGTTGGTAACCATACTAACTACAGTTTTGGAAATAACCAGTAGTCTAATCTGTTCACTAAGCAATTGATAGGAGTTATGAAATAGAATTCCACAACCAATGAATGCTGCAGCCACCAGAAATCTGCTAAATCTATCTGCTCCCATGTTAGACTTAGTGCTGTTTGTGATTTTAAGTGACTCTCTGATGATGGGTTTGCACCACTCCAGGCTGAATATGCAACCCCTAGTACAAAAATTGGAAAATTGTGCAAACTTGCTTTTTCAACTTCACTTAAAAACACTCATGAAGCACTCTGGCTATGTGCTCATAAAAATATCACACCATCACCATCTCGTTCTGGCATTTACATTTGACTCACAAACATTTACCTTCCTTGTCTGAGCATTTTCTCTAAAACTTCCATCCTGAAGTGTTCCTTACTTCCTATAATCATATCTGTCTTTGACTTTTTATTTTAACTCTGAAATATATGTGTCCTGCCCAAACTTTTGAAATATACATGCATACATTTTTACTAGCTCACATTCCTGCAAATAAATTATTTCTGCTTTAACTTTTATTAACCAGTTTCTGATAATGTTTCTCTTATAAGGGATATTCAGCTCATTACCATTTAACAAAATACAAACACTGTAACTGAATTATAAAATGTAGTGCAAACAACATACATGCACTTGCTAGGGTTGCTAAGCAACCACCTATACCCATGAAACAATGTGTACTGAAACTATGCAAGTCAGGTGCCATAGCTAAAGCATCCCCTCAAATCAGAACTCAGCTACAAATGTACTCCTCATAACATCAAGTTTTGTCCTTTTTTGTTTAGGCAGTGAGTCTCTACCTCTTTATGAAGTGTTAAGCTTGCCCATAAATCTCATCCTCTTTGAAAACTAATAACTGTCATGTTTGCCACTCAGTTGTCACAGGCTAGCCCTTCTGCTTGCTTCTCTTGGCTGCCTCGAGGCCACCAAAGGCTTAAACATGTTTCAAGTGTTCAAATAATCAGAAATGAAAAGTTGTTTTGCTGTAGCTTTCATTGTTTTTGGGCAGTAACCAAACTAATAAGTGTATGTGTGTGTGTGTGTGTGTGTGTGTGTGTGTGTGTGTGTGTGTGTGTGTATATATATATATATATATATATATATATATATATATGTATGTATGCATAAAAACACTTTATATAATTGCCATTGAAACTATAGAACAGGAAATGACTGTTCTGTCATCTGAATGATCTGTTAAATTTATGGTGATGCTTAGTATGTTAATAGCACTATTTGAACCTGTTTGTTTATTGACTACAATGGGCAGGAAATTTATCTGCCTATTACTCTAATTATCACAAATGTTCTGAGTAAATGTCGAATTATATATCCCTAAATAATTTTTTCAGCACTTCATTTACTTCTCAAACTCATTTTCACTGATTAACCTGGATAACCTAGTAAAGTACAGTTGCATTATTCCTATGTACCTGTAACAGTAGAAGTTCATATAACACATTGCCTTACTGACAAAGTCTTGGGTCCTGCGTCGGTTGCTGTCTTCTCTTCCATGACGTCAGGTTATTAGGGGTATAAAACATGCAGCCAATGCCATTTTCTTTATTTTTTCTTGCCCATGATGTCAGGTGCTCCCAAAAAGGTAGCAAAAATATATATATCTATATATATATATATATATATATATATATATATATATATATATACATATATGCAGCAATATAAACTTTACCTTCATCTACAAGCAAATATACCATATAGGTTGTAGAAGATAGAGAAGGAAAGATAAACTCCAGAATGACAGGGGGATGGCGGGAGGATAACCTGGACTGCAACAGTGAATACACTCGAACATCTACATTTATGGTAAGTGTACACAACTGTACTATGTTTTTCGTGTTTCACTGTTGCAGTCATTACATTTGGGTAGAATCCCAAAGCTATGGTTGGGAGGCTGGAGCTAAACAGCATTAGGTGCGGCTATAAGGCCCTGCAGCACTGCAGTGGCAAAGCCTGCCCTGGATTTAGAGTAGAGAGGCAAATTATAATGTTTTGTAAAGGTGTGAACAGAACTCCAAATAGCAGCCTCTAGAATGTTTTTGGTTGGTACTCCTCTGAGAAAGGCTGATGAAGTAGCTGCAGCTCTAGTGGAATGAGACCTAATGCCCCTGGGCACAGGTTTACCATGGTGTAAGTAGCAGAAACGGATGCAGTGGCTTATCCACTTTGAAATTGCCTGCTTTGAAATAGCCTTTCCTTCTGATACTGCAGCATATGACACTAGTAATTGCTCAGTTTTTCTCAGAGCTTTATTCCTGCTCAAGTAGAATCTTAGCTGTCTGTGTACATCCAAGGAATGCAGAATTCTCTCCCCTTTGTTCTGCGGATTAGGATAAAAAGTTGGCAGATGAATTGTTTGGTTAAGAGCCACACTGGAAACCACCTTAGGCATAAAAGTAGGATTTGCTCTCAGAGACAACCTGTCTAGGTAAAATATGATTAAAGGCTCTACAGCCATGAGGGCCTGTAGCTCTGAAACTCTTCTTGCTGAAGTAATTGCTAGTAGCAGAGCTGTTTTCCATGATAAGAACTTTATATCAGTGGTAGCAGCTGGTTCAAATGGAGGCAGGGTGAGCTTTTCCAACACATAATTGAGATCCCATGCAGGTAATGGTGATCTTCTAGGAGGCCTTAAATTTTTGGCTCCTCTAAGATACTGCTTTAGTAAAGGATGAGAAAAGATTGGTGGCTCTGTATTGTAATGAGCCAAAATGGCAGAGGCATGGATTTTGATTGATGAGAAAGATAGGCCTTTGTCAAGCATCTCAGTTAAGTATTATAATATCTGAGGAATATTTGGTTCTGCTGTATCAGTTCCTTGTGCTTGATTCCAAGCACATAATATCTTCCATTTGTCAGCATAAGATTTTCTAGTACTAGGCCTTCTGGCTTCCAAAATTACATCCATCACAGCTTTACTGAGTGGTGTTGTTTGTATAACTACATGATCAGCCATGCTACCAGGTTCAGTGTCCATAGTTGATTGTGCAGGATCTGATTGTTTTGCTGGGACAGTAGTTGAGGTCTTTAAGGCAAGGTCCAAGCTGGGTATTGAGACAAGTTCCTTAGGAATGGGTACCAGTACTGGTGGAGCCAGTCCGGGGCAATTAGTATCATCTTTGGTTTCTCATGTCTGACTTTTAGGAGGACATAGGGGAGAAGGGGCAGAGGAGGAAAGGCTTAAACTGATAGGTTTTTCCAACTGAAGGATAGGGCGTCCACTTTCCATGCTTGTCTGTGATAAGTCCTTGTGCAGAATCTTTTCAATTGATAATTTTGAGGAGAGGCAAATAGATCTATGTCTGGGCTCCCCCATTTCTGAGTTATAATATTGAAGACTTGTGGATTTAGTTTCCACTCGTGGGGATCCATAAGGTTTCTGCTTAAATCGTCTGTCAGTGTATTTTGTTTTCCTGGCAGGAATTGAGCTTGAAGATGCATTTGGTAGGTCAAAGCAGTGTCCCACAGTGCCATGGCTAATCTGCAAAGGGGGTATGAGTGTGTGCCTCCTTGCTTGTTTATATACCACATGTCTGTGGTGTTGTCCATCTTTATCAGTAGTTGTCCTGGATGAAATAAGTCCTTGAAGGCTGTTAAGGCATTTTGAACAGCTAGCATCTCTTTTTGGTTGATATGCAGATGCATTTATTTTGGGGTCCATATGCCCTGAATGCATCTTCCTGCCATGTGGGCCCCCCAGGCATAATCCGAAATGGCTGTTGTCAAGGTTTGGCTGGCAGGGGGGAGAGTAAAGGGCTGTCCCATGTTTTGGTGACATGCCTTTGCCCACCATAGAAACTCCTGTTGCAGGCAGGGTATGAGAGGAATCATTGCTTCCAGACTGTGAGAATGTTGACTCCATAAACTTTTCAGGTACCACTGAAGTTTCCTCATATGCAGTCTTGCATATGGAATCAGTAGGATGCAGGATACCATGAAGCCCAGAGCCTGCAGAATTTGTCTTGCAGATAACTGAGCCTTTGTTGCCATCAGTTTGAAGTAAGTAGTCAGTTGCCTTTGCTTGTCTGGCATGAGGTAAGCCATCTGGGCAATTGTATTCAAGCTTTCACCCAAGAATGTTATCTTTTGAGAGGGTACCAGTTGTGATTTCTTTTCGTTTATTGTGTACCCTAGGCATGTTAGAAGCCTTTTCACAAACGCCAGATGTCGAAGAAGAATGTCCTTGTTCTCTGCTTGAATGACACAGTTGTCTAAGTAAGGATATATTTGTATACTTCTTTGTCTGCAAAATGCAATTACTGGTTCCAGGCACATTGTAAAGACCCTGGGCACAGTAGATAAGCTAAAGGGCAGTGCAGAAAATTGGTAATGCATTAAGCCAGCCTTGAATCAGAGGTATCTTCTGCATGATTGTCTTATTGGGACATGCAGGTATGCCTCTTTTAGGTCTAATGTCAGCAGCCAAGCATTCTTGCCCAGCATGGGCAGAAGCTGCTGCAAAGTCAGCATTTTGAATTTTGGAATGTCCAGGTATGTGTTCAAAATTGATAAATCCAGTAATGGCTGCCAGGCCTTGTCCTTTCTGGGTACCAAGAACAGTCTTGAGTAAAAACCTTGTCCTTTTTCCTGTTCTGGTACTATCTGAATGGCCCCCATATCCATGAGGGATGTAACCTGTTTCTGTGCCTCTACCCATTGATTTTTTAGCAGATCTGGCCAACCGTTTGCCATTGGCAGAGTGTGGAAATGGAATCTGTATCCCTGTGATACGATGTTTAGTACCCACTTGTCCTGGGTTATTAACTGCCAATTTTGAACAAAAAGTGCTAATTTTCCTCCTTTGGGTGCTGCCAAAAGATAAGTGCTTGGTATAGGCAGAGGGAAGTCAATGGGATTGCTTTCTGTAGGTTTGCACTTTATCTCCTCCAGATTTGGAGGTAGAAGTGTCCCATTGCTTTGACCTGTATGAATCTTGTGCCTGGTATCTGGAACCCTTAGGGCATCTGGATTTGCCCCTTTGAGCTCTGTCTGACACAGGAAAGGACCAGTTTTTTGTAGGCCAGTGTCTACTGAATCATGGTGGCTGCACTTGTAAAAAGTCTTTAACTGTTTGCATAGACTTAGCTTTGTCTTCCATTTTCTTTAATACCTCTTCTGCCTTAATACCAAACAGAGAATCATGCTGTAAAGGTGCATCTAGCAGTTTAGCTATAACATGATCAGGCAAATTTTGTTCCTTTAACCAGGCATGCTTCCTAATTACAGATCCAGTAACTGTGGCCCTGCAGGAGGTCTTTAAGGAATCAAACCCACACTGCAAAGTATGCTTTCCCACTTGTTCAGCTGCATGCAATAATTCCTGCAATTCTTTATTTTCTGCACATTCTGAAATCAACATCATTTTCTGTTTCAGCAATCCCATAACATGTTGTTGGTACTTAAGCATATGAAACTGACAATTTACGGCCCTGATTGCCAAGGTTGCAGATGTATAAACCTTTTTCCCCCAACTGTCCAGTGCCCTTGAATCTCTGTCAGAGGGGATAGGATTTTTAGCTGTCGAGGCCTTAACTCCCTTTGGACCCTGTGAAATAGTTTCAGGATCAGCAGCAGGGTTTCTAAATAAAAATTTATGTGAGTCAGGTACCCTGTAGTATCTGTCAGGCTTACTGGGAGCCAGAGGTAAGGAGTCAGGGGTCAAGCTTGACTCCGAAAACACATCATCCACAATGTCTAAGACAGGGGGAATGGCTAAAGGCCTGTGCTGAGGGAGAAGAAGGAAATCCCTGAGCCTCTTTTTTGATTCTGAGAAGTCTTGACTCTCCCAGTGAAAATGCTCCCTTAAAGTATACAATGTTTCTCCAAATGAATAATCCTCAGGAGGAGATGCAGATGGAACAGACTCCTCAGCATCAGAATCCTCAAAGGAAGGAATAGATAATTCCTGATCAGAAGAGGAATCAGAAGAAATAGAAACCTCATCTGAAGATCCATAGTCAGTGTCTTGCCTAGGCCTTTTATCTGGGGGGATGGGTACCCCTGATCAAGGTAATAAGATCTTTAGCCATTTTGATCATCTGTTTTTTAGGCATAGAGGTCTGTGCACGTGGCTCATGCGTCAGTTTTTTAGTTTTAGAAGTTCTTTTTGTTTTTGTTTTTGCAGCTGTCATCAGTTTGATATACAAATGTTGAGGTCTGAATACACCCTCAGAAGCTGGTGCCTGCTCAGTGGCTCCAGACCCATCTGAGGGAGATACATCCATCGGTCCAATACCTTGAGTATCTTGCGGCATGCCGGGACTCCACATGGGTGTCGGTAGAGGTCTGCGACTCGAAGGTAGCGGGTATCAGGGGCTACGAAGCACCTCATTGAGTACCGGCGAACCAGCGACTGGCTTAGGAGAAGCTTTGTTGTTAGTTTTGGATCTCAACTGCCTTTCTATGTCCTTTTCTTTGCGTTTTTTATGTACTCCGGTAGTCGGATTGCTATCCAACGACATTTCTGGGTAGTTAAATCTGTTTCCAAAATACTTTGATGCAAAAATATACCGACGCTTAATAGTGCGTTGGTTAAATCTAGCACAAAACCGACAGCCAGGCATGTTGTGATCAGGGCCTAGGCAAGGAATACAGTATAAATGGAAATCCTTATGAGGTATTTGCTTTCCACAAGTAATACAATTATTAACTTTTTCTAACATCGGTAAAAAGCAAGAAAAAAGTTTCCCCAATGAGGTACTTAGCTTTAGTGAAGACTTCGATTCTGTAACTCAAACACGAATATTTCAGTAGTCGGCCAACTGACACTTGCGAAATGCTTCTGCTTCGGACACCACTCGGCAAGAAAGTCTAAAGAAAATGGCGTCAGCTGCATGTTTTATACCCCTGACAACCTGACGTCATGGAAGAGAAGACAGCAACTGACGCAGGACCCAAGACTTTGGAATTCAGGCCGACTGAGGGAAACCTGCCAGCAGATTACCCAAATGTAATGACTGCAGCAGTGAAACACGAAAAACATCAGGTATATAACAAAACTGAAATACAAAAATATTTGTATGCATGCATTTGTATGCATTTTAAAGTTTGGAACATTAGCACCTTATGTGTTAAACCAATAATGTAATTGGAAAGTGTTTCTATGATGAACTGTATTTTTCTACTGGTGCTTTAAGTAATCGTTTAATTAATGTGTTAATTGATGCTTTAATATAATGGATTTTGTGTGTGTATTTTTTTATCTTTTCAAGGCTTATGGATCCAAGGAGCCAAGATATATTAAAGCTGCTTGGGTTCTCCTCCTCTCTGTGGTGGTATTTTTCTTTTTTTTGATGTTTGATTTTATTTTTGTTTTTTTATATAACAAAACTGTCCCATTTCAGAGGCAAAGCCATCTGGATGAGGGAAGAGGAAGCTTTCCCTGACTTCACCCAGGAATTTGCTGTTTTTTTCTACCAGAATGTCATTGAAATTGGATGTTCCATCATCACATCATGAGTAAATGTACCTTATCCCCAGGAAGGAATAGGCAACCATATCAGGCAGCATCTAATAGCATGGAAGCATTAAGAATAAGTGCATTAAAAATACAGGGAGAACTGCTGCACCGCATAGCCCAGTACCGTACACTCATGGAGAGGAGATATGTAGGCCACCATTCATTCCTCCAGCTTCTAACAAGATGCCATTTCTCAAACATGCATGGGGGGGTAGAGCATGACTTGCCTTGACACAACTGCATGAATGAAAAATCACCCCTTTTCAGATATGACCTTATGTAAACAAATATACATATTTTAACTTAAATAAATTAAACATTTAAAGGGTACGCAAACACAGTTGGTGCAAAAGTACAAGTAGTAAAAATAGTCTAATATTTCATATTATGTTATGAGTAAGCCATTCTCTATTTCTCTTCATATAGTCTTCCGTGTTTTCTATTTTGCTTTTGGAAAGATGCATCTGTGCTGGGATGGCTCATTTAGTGTTAAACACTCACTTTCATCTCTTCCTGCTCAGTTCCTTCAGCAATCCTAGTTCCATTAATTGAACCCACATCCCTGGGGTGCTGTCAGTTCTCCATCACTCTCCATTGAGAAGACAAAATATACTTTTGACCATGCTTCCCCTTAGGGAAGTGTATGGGCACACCCATCCTTCCCTGCTACTCTGTCCACCACCCAAGCCATTAACTAAATCCTGGTCAGCTGGGCCACAGTCAGGGCTTTATCACTCGTCTAAACCATCAGAATGACTGACATCTCAAAAACACTTTTAGTCATTTTCTACTAGCCGCAAAAGTTGTTAATGATCATGCTAGCAATGTTTTGTGACCATGGTTTAGAAGGTTGAGTAAGCCCTGTCATGGACTCTTTGAGAAATTCCACAAACAGCCATTGCCTCTTCAACTGTAGCTTGCCATTCAATCCTTAAAACTATAGCCTGTCTTTCAGGCACTGTGTGACGGTTACTGATAAACCATTCCTCATGCTCTGAGAGACAAGTATGCAGAGAGGACTGAAGCAGAAACCTCCTTGTATCACTTTTTCTTGAAGGCTGTTTTCATAATACAATCAAATCTCTGTTCAAAAGGCACTGATAAGTAATCACTATTTAGGTCTGAATATAGTGAAGTCTAACAAGTACTTTACTGATAAGCTCCCAGCCCCCCCCCCCAACCCTCCCCACACACACACAAATACTTGCTTTTCCAGCCATTTTCAGCATTTCTTTATTAAAACACATAACAGAATATGTGGCAAATGGGCAAAATGCATGACACAAGAGCACACAAAAAGGATGACACAACAGCATACCTGAAACAGGAAGAGCTAAACAGTGTAATTAACTGCATTATTTTTTTAATTGTTTTTAACTGTTCTGCATCGCAAATTACTTCAACTTTAATCATGTGAAAGTTTAATAGGAAGTATGCAATATTGCCTCTTTCTTGCACAAATGAGTTACCACAGTCAAAATAACTGAAGTTATGGTACCTCATAATGTTTTCCTGTTAATAGTTGTACAATGACCTCACACCATCAAAAAATGTCATGCTCTGAACTGGGCTTGGGTCATGATGATAAAATAAATGTCCAGGCATCCCCATACATGTGCATCAGAGGATGCATGTCTCCACAGCAGATCATATAATCTAAATGGTGCTTTCTTATTTGTTTTGAATCCAGTCTTATTCTTAACCCATCATTCTGTACCTTCTGCCATAACTCTAATTCAGTCACATCACCATCTTACCTTCCTGGGGACTGCTGCTTCTATTGACATTATGTGGTGAGATCTTTATCCTTCTGATAAGTCTGGGCAGGTGGAATTCCCATTAAACAAGTCTTACGCCCAAATCAACATTCTCCCCTCAGAATACAGAGTTTCAGGCAAGAATTCTACTGCAGCGTTCCTGCACCTTAGACATAAGAGTGACAGGAGGCCAGCACTATGTATTGTGCACCTGGCAAGCTTCCTCACCACTGGCCATTACCAGAAGCCTACACTACAAAAGTTGTTTCTCATTCCATCTGCTGTTGATTGGAGTGGAGACCATTACCCTTGCTGATGTCAGAGCCATGGACTAAAACTAAATGTCAATAAATCTATAATAGTATCTTTTGGGAAGTCATCTGTTCCTGTTAACTATCATATTGACAATACACCCCTTTTAGTTGACTCAGTAGTCAGGGACTTGCAGACACACGTAGACAGTAATCTAGCTTTGACCATCATGTGTCATACAGGGCATTGTCAGACCACACTCTGATGGACCTTCTGCATATCCATAAAACAAACAGCACCAGAATTACCCATTCTAAAGACTTAAACCTTGCCTGTGATATAAATAGGACCTGCCGGAGAGATAGGTATCTATCCCAGAGACTACCCCATCTATGGAACAGACTCCCCATCCATGTTAAGCAGGGTTCCTCCCTAACTCAATTCAAGTGCAACTTGGACAATTGAATGGGAAATCAGAAATTCATCCCTGGTTTGGCATCTATGCCTCTAATAGACACAGGTAACCTGTAAATGGTTCATCCGCCAGGCCCATGTTTGCACTTATCAAGGGTATCAGAGCTTGTCAGAGATTTGGGATGCATGGCTAGGCTTAAAAAGGCCCTTGTGGTTGTTAGCCTAGTAAACACCTATGAACCCACATCGACCTTCCTTTCCCAGTTGCCTACCCTGACACCCAGATCAACTATATTTACTCCTTTCATAAGTTCAACTCATTATGTTTGTGCCTTAGAAGCTGGTCTAATGTGAAACAGTGATTACAGAAATGACAAAAAGGGCCCTCTTTTTATTGTTGTTGTTGTGTCTTTCGGCTTTTCCTGGTTAGGGTTGCCACAGCGGAACTCCGGTAGGCTAATGATTGGCAGTAGATTTTTACATGCCGAGTTGCCAGCTCTGATGCACAACCTTCAATGAAGGTACGCCCATTCACGCACATCTCCACACAGAAGATGCTTTAGCTGAAAATCGAACAGGACAACGTCTTACTGTGAGGCAACAACTCTACCTCAGCACCACCACCGCAGTATAACGTAATAAAATTATTATTACATTAAAAAAATACATAGTGGTTCAGTTTAACTAAATAAATTCAGCAATATTAAGTTCACAGGTGTGCACTAGGCTAACAACCCCTGGGGTCTTTTTAAGTCTGGCCATGCATCTTAAACCTCTGTTGTGGTTTTCAATTCCTCATGTGCATGTTTACCCCAAAAGCTGCTTTATTGTGATCCACAAACAGTAAGAAATAAATCAGAGTTTCTACTTAAAAGTCATAAAAATATATATATCTCTTAAACTGTCCTATGATATAATAAAAGATGGTATATTCAAAAGCAGACAATAAAGTCTATGCAACAAATGCAACATTATTCTATGTATCATGCCTACAGAGTGAGATTAAGTCAGCAGTAGCATAATTTTATTCGCTTCAGTAGTTTTAGATTTCCCTAGCATATTAATATCCAAGACCACTGGCATTAGAAGTCTCTTAAAGAAATAAATTAAAACTAAAATTTCAATGAGATATGCATGTGTATGAGACAGAAATATAGTCAAACTGATATATATATATATATATATATATATATATATATATATATATATATATATAGATATATATTTTTTTTTGGTTCTTTTCTCGGCTGGAGTACCTTCTGTGTGGAGTCTGTATATCCTCCCTGCATTTGTGTGGGTTTCCTCTGGGTGCTCAGGTTTCCTTCCACATTTCAAAGACATGTCTGGAGCATTTCTCCCCAGGCCTCCACTGAAAATTGGCTTTGTTCCAAGTCAGACTTTCTCAGTAAACAAATGTTAAATAAATACATACAATAAATAAATTGTTCTCAGAGATATAAATTAGAGAAGATGGTACATTATCCTTTTTCCTTCCTTCAGCACTGCAGTCTTATGAGAATCAGTGGTACTTTCTTAATGACAACTGTTTAGTGACTTTTACAGTTACTGTAAGAATGCAATAAACTTTTCAGTTGCTGTGTTTAATCAAATTCCTGACAGAAACCTGGAGCACTTTTCAAGGGATTCTACACATACACTGTTCATTCCAGATGTAATAATAATACAAAGTAACTGTGATTTTTTAGCTTTTTTCTAAATAAGAGTCCAGTGATGAGACCTCAGAAGTACGTCATTATAAGACAAATATAAGAGTCAAAAAATGCTTGCAAGAAAAGTCAGTTTTTCAAAAAATTTTAATAATTTCTTATTACTCTGATCTGCATATCTCAGGCTTTACTCCTGTAGTTTTCTCTTCATCTTCATGAAAAGCTGACCCAGGCAAAAAGGCTCATGCTTGATCCTGCCAAATGGTTTCTATCTTTTTTTTCTGACAGAACTGATATGGATTAGCAAAGTATCTTGTTTATGCTTTTATACAAGAGTTTACAGAACAGCAAAGTACAAAAGTATTGCAGGTTGTATAGAAGTTGTATATCATGGCAATCAGCATAAAGCAGGTCACACACACACACACACACACACACACACACACACACACACACACACACACACACACACACACACAAATACAAACACAGAGACATGCATACACACTGAGAAGTACATCTCACCAACACTCATGGGCAGTTTGGAAGAATGCCAGTTCACCTACTTGTACGTCATTGGATTGTGAGTGGATACTGGTACACACAACTAAAACCCATGTCGAAACAGAGAGGACAGAGAGGTCCCATAAATAATTCACTCACCTAAGGACTATACTAAAGAACCAAGCACTGTAATGTCTCAGAGTTGGTATATTTAATTTACAGGGCATATGGGGGGCACAACCCTCAATGGGGGGTGCAAGGGGGGCAGCCCTGATGCAAAAACATAAGAAAAGTCTACTGTCACAGCATATTTAAGATTTGTAGTGTTGGCCAAATAAAACATTTCAATAAATTTTAATTCGATGTTTAGGTTGTTCGCTGAATAGGGAAGTTGGCAATTAGGGTTCAATGATTACTTATTCGATAAAATAAAAGTTTGACAAAATGATACAGACCCGATGAGGGAGTAACATGTATGTGTTTGTGGATTTTCTCTGTGTGAATGTGTTGGAGGAGTAATGTGTGTGTGTGTGTGTGTGTGTGTGTGTGTGTGTGTGTGTGTGTGTGTGTGTGTGTGTGTGTGTGTGTGTGTGTGTGTGTGTGTGTGTGGTGCATGTATGATGACAGAATAAAGTGTACACTCTTGTGGATATGTCTGTATGTGTGTAAGTGTCATGATATGTCATGCTATGACATTATTGTTAGTGATTTAAACACTCCTTGTGTAGACTGGTCAATACCATTACCATCATGCAACCTGGAAAATAAGATTTTAAGTAAACAAGTTCCACAGGGATAGTCACCGATTGTAACTGAGAATACAAAGGGAAGTAAGGTATTTGATGAAGTCGGGATTCCTAACAAATTACAATCTAACTACAACAAGACATCTCCAAATTTGGGGAACTCAGACCATTTGTGTTTTATTTTTGAAATTGTAGATTTCAATTTACCAACAGTTAAGGAAAAGGAGCAGGTAAAAGAATGCTGTTGATCAAATGTTGCAGCTAATTGCTAAAATCTAATGGGATTGGGAATGTGAAATGAAAAGGAAATGTTACATGTCAAATTGAGATGCTTTTTACAGTTATGCTGATAGTTTGATTGGCCATTTTGTTCCAACAGGTATATCTACAGGAAGAAAGCATTTTAGATTTCCATGGTGGAGTAGAAAACTCGACTCAATGAAAAGTAAAAAGAAAATGATAAGCTACTTCAGAGTTCATCCAACTGTGGCAAGCAGGTCTGCGTACAATGCATTTAAGGGTTAGTTAATGAACATAATAGTGCTTATGAAATAAAGTTGGCTTCATATACATTGGGTAACAAAAAGGGTTTGTCCAAACACTTGTGTGGTCATGCAAAATAAAAACCCAGGAACCAACAAAGGCACAATACAAGACATAGTTAGAAAGAATGAACACGACCAACACAGAAAAACGGCACTGATCCAATAGCTTTAATATAAACACTAAGGAGCAAGAAACACTGAGTGCTTTCATTCACTGAATGTAGAACTTCATCAGACCGCTGTTCCATCTAAAGCCTACCCCTACTTAAATAGGTCCCCACCAATAAAAATCAATTTGTCATAAAATGCAATGCAGTATTAATAAAACAGTAAAAAGATACATCCTTAAAGGAATATTCACAGAACTAGTGATAAAAGTAACAATTGAATATATCATCCTACATCCACACTATATATATATATATATATATATATATATATATATATATATATATATATATATATATATATATATATATATATATATATATATATATATATATATGTGTGTGTGTGTGTGTGTATCTGTGTGTGTGTTATTTGTATATCTGGATATAAATGAATACTCATAAAGTTGAACAACCAACAACAAAATGAAATCAGTGGTGTGGTCATGACTTGAATGATACCTCAAGTTTGTAATTAAGTGATGGTTGGCTAACTTGTTTGTTGATATTTTTTGGTAGATCCTTGGTAAATAATATTGATTTCACTTCTCTATAAAATTGAGTTGGTAGCTACCTACCTTTAATGCAAGAATAAATAAAATCAGCTTTAATTTTATGTTAAAAGAATTTGGCAGTTGGGCCAGATGGGTTGAGTGGCTACTTTTTGAAAGGTATAAGTGACTGTCTGTACTCTTGCTTTGTCTTTTTGTTTCTAAATCTCTGACTGAAGGCTTTGTCCCAGCAATTTGGAAGGAAACTATTGTTATTCCAATATGCCAAACTCACTCTGGTTATACTATTGGTGACTATTGGCCAATTAGTTTGACGTGTTCTGGAGAAGTGTCTTGTGTATGCATTATGTCTATCCTTTATGCATATATTTACCAATATCCTTTTATATCTTGGAGAGCCAGTTTGGTTAACAAATATGTAGTAGACTTCTTGGACAAAGGTTTGTCTAAGGCTTTTGATCTTGTTCCACATTCTATCTTTATTGACATTCTGGGTAGGCCCAACATGAATATTTACATACAAATGTGAATTAAAAACTGGTTTGTAGGCCAGAAAGGCAGAGTTAAAAGAACAAATATTCAAAATATGTTTCTATTAAGGGCAGTGTTCACCAGGGATTGGTTTTTGGACCCTTGTTGTTTGAACTACTGATGAGTGATTGTCTCTAGCGGGTCAAATTTGCATGAGTAAACTTGCTGATAATTTAAAGGTTGGAGATATTGCAAAAGACTTAGTAGCTCATCAGTGTTTATGCAATTATTTTGATGTTAATTATATAGGGACAACAAAAAGGTGTGAAATGTAATAATAAATGGTCAGGTATGTATTTTGGTGGCACACACTGGATACCTCAAACTGCTCTGCAGTTAATTGAGTTAAGGACTTGGGTGTAATTGTTGATTCATCTCTCTCATTTGTTGCTAGGAAATGTTATGGTTTACTAATTAGCACTTTTACATCTAGGGATTGAATTGTTATGGTCAAACTATTCACAGTTTGTATTCACTCTATGACATAATATTGTGGCCCTTTTTATGTGTTGTGGCTTTCACAGATGGAAAAGCTTGAGAGAATTCAAAAAACATTTACCAAGCAAATAGCTGGATATGAATTTTTAACGTGCAACAGAAATTGAAAATCTTTTATTGGATTCAATAATGTACAGATTGTTAAGAGCTGATTTAATGTTGGTATATATAAGTACACTAAAGGTGAAATGTTTTCTGCTATGCTGAATATTTATTTTATACATCACAGATTAAATACTAGGAATAATAATTTACTAGTCCAACTACCAAGTTTTAGTTCAAAATTTAAATCTTCTTTTTTTACTTTTGGGTGGAAGATTGTGAAACATCCTACCAATAAATATCAGAAGCTCAAGTAATTTATTAATATTCAAGTCTTTACTTGATCAGTGGTTTAATAATTTGTTATATCCAATGGGGTCCAAAGTAAAGCAAGCCCTTAAGTGGCCCTTAAAGGCGCTGAGCTTGAAATACATATCAGTGAATCACCATTAAATGTGTGTGTGTGTAAATATGCATGTTTTAGGCTAGTAATGTGTGTGTGTGTGTGTGTGTGTGTGTGTGTGTGTGTGTGTGTGTGTGTGTGTGTGTGTGTGTGTGTGTGCAGAGATTTCCGTTTAAAAGCTCGAACTTGTACAAGTTCAAACTTATGGTCTCGACCATATGGGGTTCGAACTTGTACAAGTTCGACTATGTGATAGGAACCCATCTATGGATACTGCCATCAAGCAGCATTTATTTTTTTGTTAAATTATTTTTTATGAAAAGTCCAGTCATTATTATAACCCAGCAGCACCTCCTAAACCTCTAGAAAAAACTTTCACTGCATGTTAAGCAGCACGACTCACTATCATTCTTTAAACACAACTAGATGAATGGATAGGTACCCATATATTTATTCCAAGATTGACTAGTATGACCCTATTGAAGAAAGGAGGTGCTGCCTGAGGGAGGCTACTGGCAAGGCAAGAATGGACATGAGATCCAGTGGCCTTGGAATATTTACGAATTAAATTAATAATAGGAGTTGTTCCAGTTGTTTTACTGTTTGTCATATCTCCATTTATCTTCTGTTATAACTGAATGAGTAACATGGCATATAATATAAAACTATTCATAAAATTGCATTATCCATTTTGGTATATAGTAAATGTGTGATAATGTTTAGAAAAGAAATATTTCCAAAAGGGATAAAAGTCTCTTTAACTGATTAATGACTGAGTCAATTTACCTGTCGTGTTCTTTAAATGCTGATAGTGTAAGGCATATGGATTTTTAGTTCTCCAGAGGGTGTAAGGGACATGGATTTTTAGTTCTCCAGAGGGTGTAAGGCACATGGATATTTAGTTCTCCAGAGGGCTTCATGCTGAAGCATCACAGGCCAGTAATAAGAGCTGTTATTGTTTTTATAGTGGTGACTACATAGACAAGGTGCTTATACACTTCATTTCAACTTTGTTTTATGTACGGAAATGGCACTCTTGTTATACAGGAACTCTAGTATGGTACACAGAAAACTATAGCATGCACATCAGGGCAGTTAGTAAATATGGAAATTAATATGAATGAACAAACAGGAAAGGCCCTTAGGATGATCAGTAGGACTGACCTTTAAACATTACTTTCATGGAAGTAGTGTATGCTAACACCAAATCATAGGTCCTAACTAACTGCCCTTAATGAAAGAAAAAGAGAAACCATGTTAAATGTGAACAGTGTACAATGATGGCTCCTTTTCCTAGACCGACATTTGCAAAAAACTAAATGCAAGGAAATACGGCATTGTAATAATGACAGTGGACTTACCTGCCACATGAAAAGTAGAAGAAACCAACAAACATGACTCCAGTAAACATGTACTACAGGTAGATATTGTGCCATTTTTCCAGGGTAGGTGTTGCTGTGAAAGCAGAAACCAGGAATGATCCAGTACTGTCATAAATGCAGGAAGGGATGGTCTTAAGTGTAATAATATGTAGTAGCTTGACTTTTCTTGTAGAGACAAGTCAGGAAATTTTACTATGCATATTGACTTTAGTTCACTGTGATTGAAAAAAATACTTCAAATCCTCTTTTGAAGGTTCTAGAATTCATTTCCCAGTGGTGTTATCAATACCAGATAATATTTTTCAGTTGTTTAAGTAAAAAAAAAAAAAAAACATAAATCAATGCAATTTCTAATACCCGGTGTTTATATTTCACTATATTTGAACTGTTCATCATTAGATCTGTCCTTAAATTCTTGTTTTCCACTAGTCATATAAGAGAAATGTATATAGACCATGCATGTACAAACCATAATGCACTAAGTTTCTACAGAGGAAAATGCAAAATAAGTCAGTACCAGGCATGTGCAGGGTTTGGTGCCAGTCAGTCAGGGGGAGGGTTATAATAAATGTGGTTTCAACCACATTTACTATAACCCTCCCCTGACCGACTGCAGCCAAACTTGCACACGCCTGGTTATGAACCTCAGCCACAGCTCCCATATACACCTAGACCCTTATGGCTTTTTTCATTATTTATTATTCCTAACTATGTTTTACACTAATTTTATTCTAGAGAAGCCAATTTAAATTAACATATTTTTTTTCAAAGCACCCCGACCACCATGTATAAAAAGAGATCTCCACACTTCACTCTCTAAATGGACCCTCTGGCATGAGCAATTTGGAAGTTTGTTTGTTTCCTACTTTTGATTAAAATGACATCCAGCTAACTATAAATGGACATTTAAAGTTTAGACTCTAGTTTTCAAGTAGTTAATATGGAAGTATTCCTAATGAAGTGAACAAAAGACCCCACCATTTACAGTGCCTCCCACATGAAGATAGCTTAATTAGCCACCACTTGTATTAGCCACCGCTTGTATTCAAAAAGGAACAGGCCAATGTTGGACACTGACCCAAATTAAAAGATTCCACGTTAAAACTCAGTAACGAAGCCTGGCCAAGAAAGTGGATCTGTTTTAATTACTTACAATTAGTTACAAAATGCTTCCCTTTTCTTTGTGGACTTAGAGAAAGCACATGGCAGGGTGCCTAGAGAGGAGTTGTGGTATTGTATGAGGAAGTTGGGAGTGGCAGAGAAGTATGTAAGAGTGGTACAGGATAAGTACGAGGGAAGTGTGACAGTGGTGAGGTCTGCAGTAGGAATTATGGATGCATTTAAGGTGGAGGTGAGATTACATCAAGGATCAGCTCTGAGCCCTTTCTTATTTGCAATGGTGATGGACAGGTTGACAGACAAGATCAGGCAGGAGTCTCCGTGGTCTATGATGTTTACTGATGAAATTGCCATCTGTAGTGAGAGTAGGGAACAGATTGAGGAGACCCTGGAGAAGTGGAAATATGTTCTAGACAGGACAGGAATGAAGGTCAGCACGACTAAGATGAAATATATGTGTGTGAATGAGAGGGAGGATAGAGGAATGGTGAGGATGCAGGGAGTAGAGTTGGTGAAGGTGGATGAATTTAAATACTTGGGATAAACAATACAGAGTAATGGTGAGTTGGTGGAGAAGCATGTCAGAAGTGATTTGTGCAGACGGATACCAGTAAGAGTGAAAGGGAAGGCCTACAAGAGGGTAGTGAGACCAGCTATGTTATATGGGTTGGAAACAGTGGCATTGGGAAAAAGGCAGGAGTTAGAGCTGGAGGTGGCAGAGTTAAAGATGTTAAGATTTGCATTAGGTGTGATGAGAATGGACAGGATTGGGAATCAGTATATTAGAGGGTCAGCTCAGGTTGGATGGTTCAGAGACAAAGCCAGAGAGGCGAGATTGCACTGGTTTGGTCATGTGCTGAGGAGAGATGCTGGGTATATTGAGAAAAGGATGCTAAGGATGGAGCTGCCAGGTAAGAGGAAAAGAGGAAGGCCTAAGATAAGGTTTATGGATGTGGTGAGAGAGGACATGCAGGCGGTTGGTGTTACAGTGCAAGATGCAGAGGACAGGAAGAAATGGAAACAGATGATCCACTGTGGTGACCCCTAACAGGAACAGCTGAAAGAAGAAGAAGAAGAAGTTACAGAAGGCTTTCTGTGCCCATTCAGAAGCTTATAGTGAGCTAACTTGTTGGAACAGATACAGCTTTGGGCATAACAATGGACATTACAAGCTCATCTAAATTATTTTAAATTATAACATTATATAAATAGTTTTTTCTTTACTTTTTAAGGGCAACTCAACAACAGAACAACTCTTAAAAGATGCATAATTGCTGTACTGAAGTTTTAAATAACTGATAACTCCTGGCAAACATGAAAAGGATCGCTAGATTAAAACTAATCAAAACAAATCAATGTTTTAAAATATAAAGTAGGTTTTATTATAATGGAAGGTTTTTAGTAGTTTCCATACTAACAATAAAACATTTTTTTTAAATAAATTAATGTATAAGGGCTAACCAGGGCATCCCCGATCCATCACAAATCATGTAATAAAGGCCAATGTCCCCAGACACACCCAGACAGTATGACTGGTCGATGACCCTGGCTACGCACCTATTCCTTACAATAAATTGATCTGTCTTACCACTTACAAAACAAGCACAAAGCAGTGAATGACTTCCAATAAAGATGACCTAGAAAAAGAAACAAACTTTGAGTGATCCTTGATCCTTTATTTAGCATTGAGATTTTTAATCTTACTGGATTATCTCCAGCTGCGATTATACTATTTCCTACAAGTTTGAGGCAAGCAACCTTAAGGACAGCCTCCTAAGAGCTATGCACCCCGAGTCACTGAGATTGGTAGGAGAAAGTACACCAGGTCAAACTAGAGAACCACATGGCACCCCCAAAAACAAAAGGGAGATCCTACAGCCGGACCATTTAAGACACAGTGGAACCGAACAACAGATGAAACCGTGGCTTTGAGCAGCTCCTCCGGATCCTCCACTCTATATTTTTGTCTTTGACTAATAAACATTTTTTAGTCACAAGTTTAATCAAATAAAACTTTAACTGTGCTTAACTGATTTACAGATTAATTGACAAACCTAATTTTAAGTGTATCTGTTTAACCTCACTTTAAAGTTTTGGTTATATCAATAAGGCAAAATTGGGTAAAACCTCCCATCTCACTGGAGGGACATTGAGCGATTTTTTTGAGTTATCCATTATGTTAATAATATTGCAACATTTGCAAAATAATGCAGACACTAAACTTAATAAACTATTAATTATTTTATGCATACAAAAATGTAAAAAAAAGAGGTGTCAAACAAATTCTAAAGAATCTTAAAGATTATTAAAACTATGCTTTTAAAACTGCTGGAAACAGTAACTATTGTCTAATGCAAAAGCAGCCATTGACACTGCAAGGCATTATTCAAATAATTTTGGTGCTTCATTCATCTAAAACATGGATTACAAAGAATCATGCTAACGTCACCTAAAAGTGTGCTAAAATATTCAAAGCTGAGAGGCCAGGCAAACAGTCTACAGTTCTAGCTTAAGCATTTCCTAATAAACCCTCGACAACACTGTGCTCTTGGAGCCTTCCACTAGGTGTTACATAGGCTTGTATCACAAAAGTTAACTGTAAGAGCCGCACTTTCAAGCTCCTATTCCAAAGTATGGATGGTCTAAGGTAAAGAAACCAACAGAGCCACAAAGGATATATTTTATATTTATTTTATTTTATTTTATTGTTATTATTTAACATCTATTTACCAGGAAAGTTCAAATGACATAATATCCTATATTCAGAGGAGGCCCAGAGAGAAAAGCTATACATCAACATAATATAGTTACAGTTGAATAAAGTTATTACAAGGCCTAATACAGAAGAACGGCATATTAACTAAGTAAAAATTCAGTTTCAGTTACAACAGTGGGAATCTATACATACATAGTGCAACTATCTGGACAGCTATAACAAGTTCAAAAAGAACACTGTCAATAGATGAAGCATTTACAAGTAGCAGTTCATAGAAAGGACATTAAACACACTGCGTACACTCATTACAACAGAGATGACTATATAATACAGCCTAGGCAAAAATATATTTGTTCTTTGTCTAAGAAATAGATTTTACTAATTCCTTTTCTCTAACCATAGTCCAAGTATTCTAGTAGTGAAAGGAGGATGGAACTAGTTCAGCTTTGGGCAGTGCATCAGCACAGCCAGGTTTTATTTATGTATCCTTTTATTAGTTGTTTGAGGTTGGAAATGTTAGAGGTAAATCTAATTTGCAGAGGGATAGAATTCTACTTTTTTTGACAGTGTATGAGTAGATACGTTCACCAGACAATTTGTGGAGTTTATTTATGCTGAGAAGATGTTTTTCATTTGATCAAAGTAGTCTCTTAGGATGATCGAAATGGAGACTAGGAGTAAAAGCAGGACAGTTATCAGCTTTGTATGTTACCTAAGTGTTGAGGCATTTTGACTCAATTCAAAGCCTTAAGGACAACATGATGGTGGCTGTGGCAGTGTTTGTTGATGATAAATTTTGCAACCTTATTATAGCATGCCTCCAGATTTTTTTTTAACTGTAGCCTGAAGGTTGGTTGGGGAAGGTGCACCTTATAAGAGAGATGGGAGAAAGTAAGTACTGGCAAAAGTGGTTTTGGTGGTGTTGCTAAGAAAGTATTTTTAATGCCTGTAGAGCATTCCTAATTTATGGTTAGTCTTTTTATGTTATTTTGAACATGCAGGCCAAATTTAAGGTTGTCATACATAATCACCCCAAAATGTTTTGTACATGAGAGTACTTCAATTTCAGTTTCATTTAGTGAAAAGATTTTAAAATGCACTTTATCAAGTTTGTATGATTTTGGGATTTTTGGGGGGGATTGAGTAATAGCTGGATATTGTGGAACCATTTCTCAGATGAGGAAAATGTGTGATATGAACAAATTGAGGCAAGTTATTAGATGCTCATATAAGCATAGATTCATATGCATAATACATAAGAGAGTCTGGACCTACAGAGGTATAGAGGTCATTGATAAAGATAATAAAGAGGAAGAGACCAAGAATAGAGCCACAGGGTACACCAGTGGAGACTTGTAGGTATGATGAGAGTATTATGCCACTTTACAGACTGCAGCCTGTCAATTAAAGTGCTACTGAACCACAGCAATGAAGAAGGGGATAGTCCAAGTTGAGATAGTTTATACAGAAATGTAGGGTAAGAAACTGTATTGAAGGTTTTGGACAGGTGAAGACATAATGAGGAACCATGTTTTTCCAAGTCCTTGTATTTGTTTATGATGTCATAAAGGAGGGCAGTAGCTGTACTCTATGTTGTACGGAAGCCATGTTGCAAGGAGGTTATGAGCCATCCTTGGAGAAAATGGTGGAGGAGTAGCTTATTAATACATCTTTCAAGAATTTTTGAGAGAGCTAATAATATTGCAATAGGCAGAAAGTCAGAAATATCAGCCAAGATGCCACGTTTATGAAGAGGGATAATATAAGATTATCAAGGAGAACCCTGAAGAAAGTGAGACTTCACAATACTGCTAAAAGGCACTAGCCTTGGAGTATTCCCACAACTTCTATAACCAATGTACTCTCAACCTGATCAGTAAGAGGAAGAAAGCAGACATGGTATAGCCCATTCACTGGATACCATTACCCATTCTGGAAACTTTTGCTTTTGATTATTTTTATTAGTTTTTTTTTCAAGTAAGAAGGTTGCTTCATCATTGTGGTGAGGGATTGACTTAGTCATTACCACCTGAAATATATTTTCAGCTTTGGCACTGTATTTCTTAAAAAGTAAATCACATAATAATCAGAGTCCTAAATATCTGAAGGTCCATACTGGAGTCACACCAAACATTGTCCCACCACTGGAATGAAGATAGAGTTTGGTTGATTCCAAAATGGGAGTGCATTAGTGCCCATCTCTGTATTAAGTGCTTTCAATGGGCTCTGGGATCTAATCCCCATTTACTACATGGAAAACTAAAAGTTGCCCTCAAACTGACACCATCAATCATCTGACAAATATCCTTGATGCTAGTGTCTTAACTTTTTTTGGCATGCTCTTTCCCATTTGAGAAGTTATCTATTTTTAAGGCTGAACAGCATCACAGAGGAATATATCAACTGCATGTATCATGAAGGGAAGAGAGGGAACAAACATTTTTTAAGGCTCTAAATATTTATGAAAATCTGATTCCTTGAAGATAAATAGAAATGGAGTGGCCTAGCATACAACCTATAACCAAGGAGAAGCTGAGCCCAGGACTGTGGCTTCTAGTCTAATTAATTCAAGAGATTCATCTGGTCATATCCAAAAAAGCTGATGAAAAGTAAACAACTGGGATAAAATCTCCATTACTGGATCTCTATCCCAACCAATATGTGATTAAAAGCAATAAAGGATTTAGACCATTTATTTTGAGTATCCCAAATAAATTTTGATACCATCTTTGATATCCTAAGAAGAATCTTATATAAAGGTAGGACAAGAAACTATCTGAAGTTATGGAAAGGCAAAGGGGGCAGGAGCATTTTCTTCATGTCTATTCTTTCTAGGAGAGACAAGTCAAACTTAAATCAAATGTATACCCAAATGAAGGCAGTAAACTAAACTGATTCAAGTCAGCCTCAGTTAGAGATTTAGAGAAGGAAAATACCAAGGTACTCAAACACTTGGAGGTAGCATTTTCTAAGCACAGGGGAAGGTTTCCTAGAATGCATTAAAGGCAGAGTTGCCCCATTGAAGGCATACACCTCCATCTTATCCTTATTTACACAGAGTCCCAGACGGGAGGTAAAGTCATGAACCAGTTTCAATATATATCAAATATATCATTCGCACCTCTGGATAAAAATTGTGTAGTCATCTGCAAAAACCAAGTTGCTGGTATACATGATATACATGCAACAATCCTCAGCGAACCATTGAGTACTAAGGATGTTATTCAGAGCTGCTATAACAAGCAAAAAAGCATGGACCATTCCTTTCTACTTTCTTGAATAATATTTCAGGCATAAAACAGTTTTTTCTATAAAACAGATACAGCCATTCTTTTAGTTTTAAAATTAGATTCAGCTAGAATTTCAAATTGTGGAAACTTAAAGCATTCTTTTTCTTTACCATGATTATGTGATTACTGTAAATATACTACTTCAATGAAATTAGAGTTAATATATTTATGCAGATTATTTCTTTTAGTAATATTATTAAGACCATTAACATTCAAAGATGAAAAATCCATTTACATATAAAATTTTAAATAAATTCATTTTCTTTTTAATAAAAATCTCCAGAGTAATTCCCCTCTAATGCAATCTCTTATTATTTTAATTAAAATAAAGTTTTTCAATTGAATATAAACTTTTTTATTAAAGATATACGCAAGCAATTTTTCATATGTGCAACCAACATAAAATTGGTTTTAAACATCATATAAGACATTGGAACAGTGGAGGAATGCAATTACCTGATGTTGAAACTTATATTATTGCTGTTCAAATAAAAGCAATAGTACATTTTTAGTAATTTATATGACACACATTTGAAAGATCTACATATTTAATAGATTTTAATAAAATTATATTCCCTGAAGAAATATTACAACTAAATGAAAATTGTTTCTGGTGGTTAATAAGTTATTACCTGTAATTTAAAAGTTATTTTCAAGGAAATTGAATATATTCATGTTATCTCATAGAACTCTCATGGTTATATTTATTGGTACCATTTGTAATTGCAAAGGAATTATCTGATTTTGATAACCAAAAATTAATTGAATGGTTCAATAATGGTTTTAAAGGCTTATATAACTGCTTCAAAGCAATGATATAAAATTTAGTTCTGAGATTATAAATCATTTGTTTTAATAAATAATGACAAAGCAATGGATTTCAAATATCTTGTCTTTCACCACTAATCTTTTTAAATGTATAACTTGAGGGAATCTGTATAGAATACCAAAATTATTAATATATTTTGTAATGTTATTTACAAGAATAAATCTAATTCTACAATTTTATTAGATATTTATAAAATTATTTTATATTATAAAGAAATAATTTATAATTTATAGATTTTTTTATTACAAGAAGAAAGGGAAAGTATCTTCAGTAGTCAGTGCAAAACCAAAGACAAGCAAACCAAAAAACAAATAAGAAAAAAAGAGAAGAAAACGAGAAAGAAGAAGAAAAGTGCTAAAAGCCACAAGGCTTTATTATATTATATTTTGAAAAAGTCCAAAAAAAACACACAAAATCAATTTTAAGCCAGGCAATCCTGAGCTTATCATCAAGAAAACAAAAAAAGCAGTGTGTAGTAAGTCATTAAATAGCCTGGCAATTATACAATTAATTAATTAGTAAATCTAGTACTAAGGTGTGGTGCTTTAGAGTTCTACTAATTCTACAATTTTATTAGATATTTATAAAATTATTTTATATTATAAAGAAATAATTTATAATTTATAGATTTTTTTTATTACAAGAAGAAAGGGGAAAATCTGATATTAGCTCTAAAATTGTATTGCTTAAATCAGTTAGTAAATCTTCAGTAGTTCATTACTGAAAGATCTACACTTTGAAGTGCTTGTATAGAGTGTTTATTATTCCTAATACAATTTCAAAAAATATCTAAAGAATCTAACATTTATTATTGGAGGTATAATATTAAAGTTGACTGGAAACATATTTTATTTGAATGTTTCCTGGTAAAAAATTATTTGTAAAAATATTAGAACTTTTTTACAAGTACTATGATCTAATAATATATATTTTTACAAGTACTACTGTCTAACAATATATCTTTGTCAGTTAGTATGGTGATGTTTAGTATTTCAATTCCAGAAATAGAAAGCAAAGACCAGTCTTACATGCTTGGACTATTTTGACTATAGCAAGGAAAATAACCAGAAGGAAATGAAAGAGCTATAAGCCACTCAGATTTAATGATTTTTCAGCCTCTTAAAACAAGTAATTTTAAAGGAGTATAACATTTTAAGACTAAGATCAACTAACAAAACTACTGTTTTCAATCTACAGACTAAAGTTCTATAGCCGTTTGACAATATGACATGAAGTAATAACGCACTTATCACCTCATATCTGAGTACACCTTACAAGTTTCAATATTTTTGTTTTAATCTGCTGTGCATCATGCAAATATTGTAAACAGTTTTAATTACTTGCCTAATTCATGCCTGACAAAAAAAAATATTCAGGAAAAAAGAGCATAGAAGGTTGTGGCATCCCATCCCAAAATCATTAAAAAAACAAAAAGGACCACACAACAGTGACTTTGTAAGCACTAAAGGTGAGGAGGAGCAAAGAGCATGAGTTGAATTGATATAAAAGTTGGGGAAGACAAAATATTGCATAACCCACTAAAGAAATGGCCTCAGAATAGAACTGAAGGCTTTTTTGAAATCAGTCATTACTACCACAACTGGCAATATAGTAAACATCAGGATATCTATATAAAGTCTACGTATATACAGATGGTCACAGCTGGGACAATCCCTCAAGATCCTGCATATGCTGGCAAAATCATAGAGGGTAGTATATACTTAAGATAATCTGTAAGTACCCAGGCATAAATCACAACATCAGAATGAATTAGGGATATGAGGTAACAGTTCTGTACTTTTATGTGATCTTTATCAGGCTTAGGCAAAACTACATTTATCAAAATTGAGGAGGAGGTATTAATCTTATCTTTTTAGAAATTCTTTAAACAATTTTTCAAGGTTAGTAAGGCAAGCTCCCCGGCAGCTTTGTACTAATCAGTCTTTAAGCCATCAAGACCTGGTGCCTTCCTAGATGGTGTATGCCTGACAGTCATGTTGACTTCCTCTTCTGAAATTTTCCCATTTAGCATTGCATGATGCTCATCCTCCAATGGCAAAAAAAATTGCTAGATTCAAGAATTTCTGCTCTCTATCTTCAAAAGGCGGGTACCTCTAGCTGGGCATACAAATCCTGGTAAAACATAACAAAAACATTATTTATATATTGAGGTTTGGCCAGAGGTGAAGAGAAAGAGGCCTACTGAATAGTAGAATAGTTCTAGAGAATCTCTAAAGTGTGGCCCAATAATCTAAAACCTTCCTTTGTTCCCTGGTTTGTTGTCCAATAGCCTTGTGCCTGTTGTCACTCTCTCAAAACAGAGACATGCCTTTTTTTCTAATAGTACTAATTGTGGTGTTCATCTGCCTGCATTTTATTAGGTGTGTCTTATCCTTAAACTTGCCTGTCTTACATATTACCATGTCAGTAGCCTAGTATTTCTCCAATTTAGCCACCTGCAGGTCCAACCTACTTAAACACTATGATTTAGTCCACTTAAATAAGCATTGCATCTCCAGCTTGCAAGACTCCTGCCATACCCTTATCACAAAGATTCTGGGTGAATTGCAGATAATAATGTCCCATAAATCTTTCTTGATGCTATCCATTAAATAAATTGGTAGATCAAGGCAGCAAAGTCTGCTGTGGTTACTTATCTCCAACAGCATTAGTTGACTAGTGGTTGCAAAATGATCAGTTGCTGGTTGGTCTCATTAAGAAACTGCACTGCCTCTCCTAACCACAATCAGTAATCAGAATGACTTTCACTGCTTCCTCCTGGTGAAAAGAAAATTATCTCATCTTCATCCAGGTATAAAGCTATCTACACCTCCATGAAACACTGCCCCCTTCATGGTTTCTGAAATGGTTGTAGCCTTCACAGCATCTAAAACTGCATTAAAATCACCTGCAATTAATACATGTAAGCTTTATATTCATGTCTTTTGGAGAGATGCAAAAAGTTTACAAACGAATGTGAATTGCCAAAAAATAAAACCACAGATGTCCCCACATGGTCTACAGAAATCAACAGCACCGTTTAATAACCCACCATTCTCTGCTTAACAATCTTCCAGACCCGACATTCCTCTTACAAGAATGACTACCCTAGTTATGGCTGTAAGACATAAATTGTAAGTGCATAATTCATTCTGAAACCATCTCAAAATTATACAATGCCTGACCGATAACTTGTATTCCTGCAGGCAATCACATTTGTCTTAATTTAAAAAAAGCCAACTTTTAAACAATTTTCTTTTTGCTGGGAAATACCTCCTTATATTCAATGAAATGCACTTAAATAGACATAACCAAAAATACAGAAAACACAAATCAGCTTCCACTAAATTATGCACGCTCACTTACCAAATAGCAAATGTCCCATGAAATTTTGGAAGGACCCAGCTCAAGTAAAGAAAGTGTTAGCCCTGTATGCAACTAAGCTCAGAAAAAGGTGAAAGACAGTATGTCTGCAGTTAGTTGGGTTTTACTTTATTGGCCTGAATCCACCAGTAAAGGCTTAAAAATGAAAGTAAAAAGTCAAAGGCATTCAGAAACAATGACGTTGAAATACTAGAATGTCCTTAGGGTGACATTTGCATTTATCCCATGGGCCTCAACTACAGGAGTTTTAAGGTATTATGTAGTGGGGACTCTAGCTAGCTCTGCTGGGTCTTTGCTGTAGTATTTACTAAATGGTTTGTCTGCATGATCTTTCTACTCTTTAATTTAGATGTTACTTGGATAGCAGGCTTATTTTTAAGTTCTGCATTACTAAAGTATGTCCAAAGAATTCACTTATGCTATACTTAGAAGCTCAAAAAAGAGCAAAATGTGGCATGTCTGCAGTTAGTAGGGTTTGGATTTTTTTGGCCTAAAGGTATCAGTACAGATTTTATTTATTTTACTTACCAAGAAAGTCCAACTTGGAACAAAACACATTTTCAGTGGAGGCCTAGGAAGAAACACTCCAGACACATGTCTTTATGATATGGGAGGAAACCCACACAAATGCAGGGAGGACATGCAGACTCTGCACAGAAAGCACCCCAGCCAAGAATCAAACCAGGGAACCTCTTGCCGTGAGGTGACAACACTACCGCTCCACCACTGTGTCATCCCATTTTAAAAAAAAATGAAAGTAAAAAGTCATGGACATTCAGAAGACATAAGTGCCATTTTTGTGAAACATGATATGTTCTTAAAGGGTCTTCTCTCTGTAACATGTGGCCTCCACTACCAGCAGTTCAAGGTATTACATAATAGAGACTTGTAGTTTTAAGTTGCTATTAGTAAGGGACTTTCTGACATAGAAGAAGGCCCATTTTGCCTATGACAGTGCTCAAGGTCATCAGTTTTGTCTGACTCTTGTGCAGTTCTCTGCCAACACAGTATAACTGATCTGTGTGTTCATGACATTTTCCAACAAGAAGTATGCAGGGCATATTTCTTGACATCCTGCTTATGAAGGCTGTTCTGTTGCTTAATGTCAGAAGTGTCATTAAAGACTTTAGTCGCTAGAGATGTTAGTTTGCTCAGCTTTGTAAGGATTTGTTTTGACAGCATTAAAAACCTAGAAGGTCCACTGGCTCAGCTCCCTAGCCCACACTCCTGGCCATGCAATCAACAGCCGTGTCAAGCTTTACTGTCCACAAGACTTCAAAGGCTGCAGTCACCCATCAAAGCATGTCTCTTATAGAAGATCTTCACAGTAAGTGTTGGGTCTTATTACAAATAACACAATTCCTCTTTTAGAGGTTTAGACAATGAAGTTATACTGGAAGCAAATGCAAAGCTCCATCAGAAAGGTCCATACACCTTACTGATTAGACCTGCTCCAGCATATAGACTAACTGATTTACATTACATGTAGTGATATTAAAACAGTATATTTTTTTAACTTTATTTACTCGTTAACTAGGTAAACAAAATGGGCACAAGTACCCCTTTTCAGCGGTGACCCAAAAGTACTGTCTGGTTAAGTCACTTAAGATTTGACCCCCTCTGCAGGCAAAAGGAGGTCAAGGAAATCAAACTCAGGACTTCAGAAAGCAGCTTAAATACCAGATAGCTAAAGGTGAGGAATGATGTTAGCTGACATTCTACTTAAATGGGCAAAATAAATGCTAGATGGATAGAGGGAAGGACTGGTTAAACATGCCATGAACCATGTATTGAAGGTTCTTGGGAAGTAGCAAACCAAGTGAATCTAGTACCTGAATGGAAACAAAAGAGTGTAATAGATGTACATGTTTATTTCATAGAAATATTCATCATTGCAGTGCCCAGCTACAAAGCCTTAAGTATGTCATCAGTACCAATACTACTTCAATAAGAAAATTAAGCATGTTACTATACCAATGCCACATCAACAAGAAAAGTTAGGCATGTCACCTGTACCAAAGCCACATAAACAAGAAAAGTTCAGTATGTTACCCATAACAAAGCGACATCAATAAGAAAAGTTAAGTATGTCACCTGTACCAATGCCACATTGATAAGAAAAATTAAGTATGTCACCTGTACAAATACCACATCAATATGAAAAGTTAAGCATTTCACCTGTAACAAAGCCACATCAACAAGAAAAGTTAAGTATGTTACCTGTAACAAAGCCGCATTAATAAGAAAAGTTAAGTATCTCACCTGTACATATGCCAAACCAATATGAAAAGTTAAGTATGTCATCTGTACCAATACCACTTCAATAAAAAAGTTAAGTATGCACAAATGCCATGTCAATATGAAAATGTAAGTATGTCACCAGTACAATGTCTTGTCAATAAGGAAACATATGTCACCAGTATCAATGTGACGTCAATACGAAAGTTAAGTATGTCTCCTGCACTGATGCCATGTCAATAAGGAAAGTTTGTGAGGACATTAACATTTCAGTGTTTATAGCTCACTTGCTGGGCTAACACTAAGTGAACAATGACTGCTCGATTTCATAACTGATTAAATGTAACTCAATACACATTGAAACAAGACAGTATTTGACAGGACAGAAAAATCATTTTTTTCTAATTCTAGGTCATTTATTTTTATTCTAATTTGTCAGCCTGGATAGAATGCTGATTTAGATGGACTAGTTTCAGGTTCAGCAGTGGAAGTACATGAGAAAACCACAATAATACAAAATGGTAATTACACATATTTGAAAACAAACAGTAGTTGAATGGCATATTGGAGTATAAAACTTAGTTGAGCCAGTAAGATACAATAGTGAGTACATAACAAATTTGAATAACCATGGTTATATTTGTGTAATACTTAATAGTCACAACACGCACATTAAATAATGAGGAGAATAACATAACCAAAAAAACACATGGAAAAAGGAAAAAGAGCAATGTAGAGAATGGGAGAGAAAATCAATATTATGGAAAAAAGAGAGAGAGGGGTTTAGAGAAGAACAGTGAGAGAGGGAGTTAGTAATGTACTGGAATAATCTGTCAACTGAAGTGCTACTAGCAGGAATGATTTGACGAAAGAAACAAGGGAAGGGATGTTTGAGATCCATGTTATGCCTCATGTTTGAAATCCTTTAAAGTTGGATTGTATTTGCAGATATTTTTGATTTGGCTTCTGAGTTTCTTGAAGGAAGCTATTTTTTCTATGAGCAAGCTAGTGCTTCCTATGACTGTGTGCTGTACTTGAGAAGCAGTGAGAGAAGTGAATTTAACACTAAAGGTAAGGCAGGGGTGTAATATGCCATGCACAATGTACATGTGTGTGTGTGTGTGTGTGTGTGTGTGTGTGTGTGTGTGTGTGTGTGTGTGTATATACACATATACTATGCACATGTATAATAATATGAAACACTACATACAACTGTTTAAAACAGCATCATATTAAAGTATGCTATTATTATTTTTATTATTTGTAGTCATAGCAGTATTACTATCAGAAATTACAGCTGTTTGAAAGACCATAGGGCATCTAATCTGGATTTGAGGTAGAATGTACAATTCCTTAATCTAAAATGAATGCTTGTCCTACAATCTAGTGTGTGCCAATAATATTTAACATAGCTAAAGTTCTACATATGTGACATCTAAGGTACTTTGTCAGATCCGTCACTGTCATCCTCATTGTTAAACTCACTTTTCGTAATTCTTTATGTTCTGTATGCATACTTTATGTAGAGGGATATTTCTTTTGGTTTTGCTTTATTTTTTTCCAAGAAGAACATACGCTCTGATTGGGAAATGCTGGGGTGGATTCATATTAATTCACCAAAAGTAATTTCAATGAGTGCCATTTTTGTGAAGTAAAATCAAAGAAAACGTCTTTCACTGAATCTAAAAATAAGTTTATTTTACAGAGGGCAAGACGTTCTGCAACCCCATGTAGGGGGAACACCACCCACACCTCCAAAACTTATATATACTAACTCCAGTGTCACATACCAATGGGGAAAGGGGAATACTGCATAAATGTTAAAAAAGTACTTATGAATTATCACAACCAGATTGCAACTGTGTCTTGACACCCCACTGGTATCATGAACACTAAATTTGCTGGTCCAAAAAGATTGAAATGAATGTTATTAAACATGTCAGCACAAATATAAAAAGGAAAACGGTGAAACAGAATATCATTAAAATGCTTCTTGTGCAACTATTGCAAGCAGATTCCAACTATGTGTGGAAATGGCAATTTTATCATGTGCTGTACATTATGTGTTCGAAATACATATAAATGTACATTATTACACATTTCACTACACACATATATATATATATATATATATATATATATATATATATATATAAAAGGAAAGCAGTGAAATGGTTTGTCATTACAATACTTCTTGTAGGAATGTCTGGTGTCATTTCCAGGGGGATCCACAGCCCAAATGGTCATGCTGAATGCATTCGTGCTTGGCAGAAAAATAGCCGACAGTCAGTTCCTGAAAGGAGCTTGGCATACCTACAGGGTTCTCACTCATATCTCAGCAGTTGAAATCACGGGATGATTTACTAGATATGAATGCACTTCACTTACAAAGTGAACCTAACCACCTATTGTGTATAGGCATGCATTGTCCGAACACCAGTAATGAAATACAAGATCACCTACACTTGAACAGCATGACAGCTGGTCCTTCTTTCCTTTTCCAGGGAATAAAATAATAATTTGTCACATGTATATCTGAACTTCTTTTACAAACCTTGTTGTATGATATATAACATTTCTCGATACAACAAAGGGTTGGCACTGAGCCACTTTTCTGGCTCGGAATCTGGTTGCGATAATACGTAAGTACTATTAAAAATAATTTTCACTGAATTTACTTTACATAAGTGTAACTTACTGTAAGAGCCTTAGACTACAAGAAATGCCAACATTTTCTGAAATGGCACAAGTAATTTTATTAAGTGCTTTTATCTGTCATATTAAATTGGACTTGGTCAGAACAAGTAGTCCATTTAAAAATTGTTTATAATGTATCAAAAAGACATTTGAAACAGCATATCAGCTGATCAAATGTCAGCAATAAAAAAAAAATTGAAGAAACACAATATAAACTAATATAAAACAAATGAGAATATCCTTCATAGAGCTGTCACATTCCCGATGGGGCTCAGAAAGAGCCTGTTTTTACTGTACCAAGGAGTTATGCTGATCTGTGCTACCCAACAGTACCAGGTATGTGACAGTGTCCTTAAATGTCACATGATCTAAAGTATTAAACAGTATAGAGCAGCATAGGTTCATAGGTAGGTAGGTACTAGGCTACTGGCCCTAGGGCCTATACAAGCCTAGCCAAAAAGGTACCCTGGCTTTCGCCACCCAAGAAAATTATTTTCCTATGCCCCTGTCAAGCAGAACCACAGAAGTGATCCCCGGGGTGAATTTCCTATTACCCATCAATCATCAAGATTTTTCTTGAAGAGTGCTAATGAGGAGCTCTGTTTGACATAGATAGGTAGTCTGTTCCAGAGTATGGGAAGTCTCTGGGACAGGAATCTATCCCTCCAGCATGTTCTGTTTATTGTGGTGACAAGGTTTAGGTCCCTAGAGCATGTAGCTCGGAGGGATTGGGATTTCTTTAAGTGGAGCATGTCCAACAGCTCTGGATTTGACATAGCTTTGTATGTTAGGCAGAGATCGCCTACGATATGCGACGGAGTAAAGCTGGAGTTTTTTTAGATGGTCTGCGTAAGGCATCTGTTTGAGGCCAGTAATCCTCTTTGTGAGGTATTTTTGCGGCCTTTCCAGTTGTTGTAGATGTCTTGTGAGGTACATACCAAAAGGGGTGTTGTACTCTATAATGGGTCTAATGAGTGATGAGTAGAGGGGAACAATGACCTCTTTTTTTCTGGATGAGAAACCTTTTGTGATGAGGTGTGCCATGTAGAAGGATTTCCTGACCACTGTGGCCATGTGATTATCAAAGGAGAGACTACTGTCCACCTGTGTCCCAAGGTCTCTTATCACACTTTCGGTGTTAACTAGACTACCGCCTATGTGGTAGTTCATGGGAACAGACTTTTTACCAAAGAGGATGACAATGCACTTTTTAGCATTGAGCTTGAGACCGTGTCTTTGACACCAGGCATCTGTCTCAGTGAGGCTCTTTTGTAGAATGTCCACATCATTAGGAGTTTCGATTATGGCTCCTAGTTTGCAGTCATCTGTGAATTTAGTTAGCTAAAGACCTTCTGTGTTAGCCTGTATTTCAGAGAAGTAGATACCAAACAGGAGAGTACCCAGGACTGAACCCTGTGGTACTCCACTTGTCACTGGTCTGAAGTCGGATTTGGAGTCTGCTACTTTCACAGTGTGGGTTCTGTCAGTAAGCCAGTTGGCAACCCATCTTGTGACATGGGGATTTATACCTAGCATGAGACAGGGATAGTCAACAGCTGCACACCAGTCAAGATATAGATTATTCTTCTTTTAATTTACAGACACATGTTCAGTACTTTCATATTCAGAAAAATATAGATTATCAGTTGAAAGTATTACCAGCTAAATGTGTGCAATTATTTCGCATTAGCAAAGTGCAGCGTTGTAATTAAAAGCATCACCGCTCAAATGTTTGCAATTATTTCAGGTAAGAAACTATGCCAACAATTCACTCTCAAAAACAATATTAAGTTGCATGCATTACCCACAAATAGCTGAAGAATGATAGCCACATCTTCCTTGTAAGAACTTATTTTCTTCCTCTTTGTGGGGGTGTGCACTCTATTCCAGGCACATCTATTAATAATTTAGTAAAGTTTTATTTCTAGAAGACCAGTTGCCAAAACAGTAATAGAACTGCCTAACTTTATGCTTGCAAAATTCATATAAACCTATGTGTCCTTGTGTAAAGCAAGCAAACTGCAAATAATATATATTACTTATCACAGACACATGTCTGCATCCCAAGCATTAAAAACACTGACATTATCCCCCTTTACGACTGATGGTTCAGATATGACAGGACCCACAAGGGAGCCTGAAGGTACTTGTAGTCTGTGAGCATACTCTTTTATGCCTTTTTCACATAAAAATGAAAAACATTCACCAGACAGTTAGAAAGTACACCAGGAATGATGTCAGGCAGAAATACTATTTCAAAAATCCTTTATTTCCTTTTACAATTCTTTAGCTATCATAATTTTATATTCCTTTAATCCATTTGCTTCTGCAGCATTCTAGAAGTAATTCATGCAAAAATGACAGCATATTTTTATTCTCTTGCAACTCTAATTAAGCATATATTGACATTATCAATAAAACCTTAAAGGTGAAAAAACAAAGAAGTAAAATATAACAAAAGTATCTATCGAAACACAAACATCACAGTTGATTTTTCTAGCCTGTTCCATTATTTAAACCTGGGTGGTCCAATGCATCAGGTTTAAAATGTACTAGCCTGCATTTGCTGCCAACATACTTTTAAACAATGAAGGAGCCTTAGAAAATAACTGGTGCAAAACATTAAATCATAATGCAGGTGTGTTTGGGCATGTTTCTGAAGTAAATGTTTCACTGGAGGACTCTTGGTGGAATTGTTTCTAATGCCTCAAATATTTGCTAAAATTAACAAACTATACTAACAGAACTGTAGTCAAAGTGCCTGGAAATAAAATAAAAATCCTAAAAATGCTTGCCATTTATCAGCAAATGATGGCCCTGTGCTACATACTGAGTGTTGGAGCATACTATCCCTCCGCCGTGAAATGCATGCTATGTTCCCTGTTCATTTAATGTTAGGAAACTCTTTAAGTTAGGAAGAAATTAATAATCCTTCAAACCATCTGCACTTTTGTAAGACACTTTTCTGCCTTTAATGTAATATCTGACCAAGCTGGGTATCTACTGTATCAATGGTCAAGGCTCATGCACCACCTTAACTACTGACTGTATAAGTGGAACATTAAGATAATCAAATTGATAAGTGATTTCTGGTCTAATTTTAGAAACTTAAAACACTTTCATTTTTTTTTCTTGTGATTACTTGCTTCTGTGTTGTCTTGTAAAAGGTCACTTCTATCTCCTGTTTTCCAACCTATCAGACATTTCTCAATTGTTATTTTAGAATCTCCTCCAAACCGCCATTACCTTTAGGCAATTTAAAAGCCTGAAGGAACTCTCCACAAGGTAGAAAGAGTGGTAAATATGGTGACTGGAAACTAGGAGCAAAGGAAAATGAATGGACTACTGTTACTTTCCTGTATGTTTTACATGCAAAACTGTCATTCTAAATCCATAATTCTAAGAAAGTGTATGATAGTCAAACCATGCTATGCTTTAATTTTAAATCAGTTTTGTCTGCATCCTGGAAAAACTGACCACATTATTGTACTTTGCATGCTCTCACTCCGTCAGCTCCCTCCTACCACTCAAAGATACTCTCTTATAGTATCAACCAAAATTAAGTAAAACTGTTACACACACACACACACACACACACACACACACACACACACACACACACACACACACACACACACACACACACACAAAAATAGAAAATAGCTATTGCTAGCATGCTAAGATTTCACAGGACTACCCAAAGGACTCAGCTGATGATATGGTTTCTTAGTTACCTTAAGCATCAAAGGTGAATTGTTAATCATAAGTGATTTTTGGTACTAACTGGAACTCCAAGTTGTATGATTGCCCCCACCCTTAGTTAAACTTCATTGCCTTAGTTTAGATCACAACATTACCTCTGTTTAAACTGCTAGAGTCATGGCTGCTCACAGGCCAGAATTCTGTAGCCAGGTGCTCTTAAGTTACATGGGCTGCAGCTCACACCTGAACTATACTACATGTTTGCACAAGGTACAAGAGTCATGCAAGTTAAGTGTGTCAGGCATGGGGAGAAAGTGGAGGTGAAATATATGAACTAAATATGTAAGCGTATATGTACATATATATAAATATATATATATATATATATATATATATACACATATGTAAGTGTATGTGTTGTATATATGCATATGGATATATGTTTTTATATGTGTTGCTATATATATTTTATATATAGTTTTTTATGTATAAAGTTTTTAAAGAATTTTTATGAAGAAAAGTGGGAATAATATTATTATAATGATATATATACAGATATATGGATATGGGCATTGATATCTATATATATATTTTTATAAGTATTTTTATAGAGCTGTTAAGTCTTTATATAATATTCATATATATTTTATATTCTATATGTTTATTCCATATTTATGTAGTTCATATATTTTAGTTTTTAGATTACCATATATGTATTGCTTATAATATCAAGTTTTTTACACACAGTTTTGTTTGGTTGATATATTTATACTCATTAGTGATGATATGCTTGATTAATCAATCTATTTAATTACTTGATGACTGGTTGATAGTAATTGGCTAAGAAGAATGTAGGTGTATATATAAATGGATTCAGGATATGTGTATGTTAAAGTCTGAAGATACGTTTTTAAAATGTGAAAGCGCTTACTACTACTACATATTTTGTATTTTGAATAAAGTGTTGCCATATTTTAGTCGTGGAGAGCCTTTTTTGTTTTTTATGATATTAGTGTTCTTTTTCTCAAGAGGCACTTTACCCAGGACTGGTTTGTTTTTTCTTCATTTCATGTTTCTTGGTCTTACCGGCACTGGGACATGGCTACAGGCATGGAGAACGGAGTTGGAGACATATTACAGCATGGAGAAGATGCTTCTTATTTTCGCAACTTTTTAACTATGAACAACAATCCACTCTTGAAAATAACTATGAAGGAGTTCACCGTTGATGGTTCGAAACAAGTAAGTACAGCACGGACCATGGAAGTGCTACAACTGACAAGGAAGCTAGAGAATAGCTTCCATAAACTGAAAAATACGCAATGGCAGAGGCAGCACATGGAGGTGTGCCTCAGCTTCAAAGTGGTGCCGAGAGGATTACGAATTCTAAAGATGCCGATGTTCGGAACCATGTATCCTAAATTACTCAGTAAATGGCAGAGTCTGAATTTAGACACCAGCTATGGCTATATTAAGTTACTAATTGAACAATACAGACTAATAGAGGACACTTTATGCAAAGAAATAAATAGATTGTTAGGTGAATTAAAGTCATTGTTAGAATATACTGAGATGGAGATGTTCCGTAAGGACTTGATAACTATGTTGTCAATGTTGGATAACAAGTTACTACAAGACAAGAAAAAGAAACTTGAAAGGGACTATAATGATTTCAGGAGAGGACATGTCTTCTCCTGGTCGAGGGACTTTGTGAAGGGAGACAATAACAAGAAAACTGAAGTAAATGTGACACAAAGAGGAAATACATATGCTCAAGTTGCATCAACAAGTGATTCACGTACGAACCGAAAGGGTAATCATACCAATACACAAGAGAATTTGGTTGTAGACATGCCTTACGTGATGACGTCGATGGGAGACACAATGGCGGGCGAAAAGGCTAGTAGCTCACACACAGTAAAAGATTTCGCAATGGTGCACACAGAGAAGGGAGAAGCGAATGCTGACTGACGAGATGCACAGGAGAAAGCGAAAGATAATAGAGTCGCCAACAATGCGTGTGTTTCATTTACGGAAGATGCTTTAATAGAAGCAGAAGATTTACATTCTTTTCCGTTTCCTATAAGGCAAACAGAACAACAAGTTTGGTCACCGTTGAACAGAGTGAGAAAACGGAAGAATTCGGAGGACAGACACGAGTTCCAGAAGAAAATACTTCGTCCAGTACAGAAGGACTAACTATAAACATTTCCAGGTATGAATTGACTGAAAGTGAAAAAGCTTTATTAGATAAAGGTCTGTCGTTCATACCTTCAAGGTATGCAGATGTCACTGATATTGTGATTGATGTAAAAATGTTTGTGAGGAACTTAAGTTTGAAATTGTTGTTTGATAATGATAGAAAAGTTAATAATAACATTAATGATAATGGGTTTAGAAGACCTTCTGCTTTTATACCTCAAGTCAATCCAGTTTTAGAAGCCTTTGACAAAGCATGTGAAAGAGATTTGTTAGAATACTATATGAAAACAAGTGGTAAACCTGAGTTCTACAATTTGAGCTATGTTGAAAATCAATCTCTAAAAAGGTTACAGAATAATAGTGAAATAGTCATCAGACAAGCTGACAAAGGGGGCTCTGTGGTGGTATTAGATAGATGTATGTATATTGATAAAATGAATGCTTTATTAGAAGAAGCTGACACATATCAGATTTTGAATGCTGTGTCATTAGATAAAACAATTAAAGGAATACATGAGATGTTATATGATTTACTTCTTTGTAATGTAATAGACAATGATTTATATGTATATTTTTTAGTTGAAAAAACAGTTATCCCTAGTTTTAGAGGATTACCAAAAATACATAAAAATCTGGAAGACCCCCCCCCCCTTGAGACCAATAGTCTCTGGAAAGGGGTGGGCCACAGAACCACTGTCTATTTATTTAGAAAAGCAATTAAGACCAATAGTGAATGAGACTGGGTCTGTAATAAAAGATACAGAAGAGTTTTTATATGGTTATGCAGACTATATACATTCCATGGGCAACAAAGAAGATGATATGTTGGTAACTTTGGATGTAGCGTCTCTTTTCACGTGTATACCTAACCAAATAGGCATGGAATATATAAGGCTTTTATTAATAGAGAAGAATGTGTCTAGAGAGCTTATTATGAGATATATGTTGATATTGGAAATAGTTTTGGCGAATGATGTTTTCACCTATGATAGGAAGTATTTTTTACAGAGGAAGGGTGTGGCAATGGAGACACCTTGCGCTAACTCCTATGCGAATTTAGTCATGGCCTACTGGGAGGGAACATATGTGTTGGGAGACGCACCTTTCAAAGAGAATATTAAACTGTATAAACGTTTTGTTGACGACGTTTTCCTTGTATGGAATGGCACATTAGATCAGCTGAATGATTTTGTTGCATATTTAAATGGCACAACAGACTTTTTAAGATTTGAATATGCATACTCATCCCACCAGATAGAGTTTTTAGATGTATACATAAATAAAGATGGTGAAAGAATAGGCACAGATTTATATAGAAAATCTTGCTGGAGAAACAACTTGTTACATCACAATAGTATGCATCCGAGGCATATATACCCCAATATAGTGAAAAGTCAAGCTTTGAGGGTATCTAGATTAGTTACTGATGACAAGAGATATGTAGAACAACAGGGTATGTTAAAGAAGAATTTTTTAGAGAGAGGTTGTGATAGACAGGATGTAGACACCATCATCTCAGAAAACATTAAACATAGGAAAAATAAAGGGAAACCATTTTTATTCAGACATAATAAGAGTGAACAAATGATTAGTAAGAGAGAGCCTGATAACAGAAATAAGAATAAAATGAATAGGCTTGTTATTCCATACACAAACAAGAATAGTAAAATCAAAGAAATTATAAACAATAATTGGAGGATGTTAATGGTGGATGATAGAATTAGGGATTTGGTGGGTGACAAACCTAATGTCACTTATAAAAATATGAAGTCTTTGAAAAGATTACTTTGTTACGAAGATAATAGGAAAGGGACAGTGCATACACACAGGAAGGGAACTTTATATGTAGACATTGTAATCAATGTGGTTATATGCTCAATGGAAATGAATTTATCCATCCTGATAATGGAAAGAAATTCATTTTTGATAAATACACTGATTGTAGGTCCAGAGATTTGATTTATATAGCCCAATGCCAATTATGTGCATCATTCTATGTGGGCAAAACAAACAGGACTTTAAGAGAAAGGGTTAGAGAGCACATATATGCCATAAACAAAGAAAATGAAAACAATGCTTTGGCTAGGCATGTGATTACAGTAGGATCTAGACATAGTTTTAAGTTTATGGTACTGGAATTGGTTACGAAAACAGAGAGGTTAGGTGACATTAGGAATCACACAGAAGAGAGAGAAAATAGATGGATAATAAGACTACAGGCACATAGAGAGCATGGTCTGAATGAGAAGGTGTCACTCAAGCCATTTTTGTTAGCAAAACTTTACAAACACTAATGGAGTTCATGTTTTTCATACATATAGAATACAATAAAATAAACAGAGCAAATACAATAATATATGTATATGTACAGGATAGGTATGCATGGTGCACATGTGTGTATATAGATATGTATATGCATGTATATGTTGTATATGTGCATGTGCACATGTTATGTATATATATGTTCATAAAGATTATGCAACCAACAAGTTGATTTTTCACATGTACGTATATGTATGTGTGTGTGTGTGTGTATATATATATATATATATATATATATATATATATATATATATATATACACATATGTAAGTGTATGTGTTGTATATATGCATATGGATATATGTTTTTATATGTGTTGCTATATATATTTATATAAAGTTTTTTATGTATAAAGTTTTTAAAGAATTTTTATGAAGAAAAGTGGGAATAATATTATTATAGTGATATATATATAGATATATGGATATGGGCATTGATATCTATATATATATTTTTAGAAGTATTTTTATAGAGCTGTTAAGTCTTTATATAATATTCATGTATATTTGATATTCTATATGTTTATTCCATATTTATGTAGTTCATATATTTTAGTTTTTAGACTACCGTATATGTATTGCTTATAATATCAAGTTTTTTGCACTCCGTTTTGTTTGGTTGATATATTTATACTCATTAGTGATGATATGCTTGATTAATCAATCTATTTAATTACTTGATGACTGGTTGATAGTAATTGGCTAAGAAGAATGTAGGTGTATATATAAATGGATTCAGGATATGTGTATGTTAAAGTCTGAAGAAACATTTTTAAAACGAGAAAGCACTTACTACTACTACATATTTTTTATTTCGAATAAAGTTTTGCCGTATTTTAGTCGTGGAGAGCCTGTTTTGTTTTTTATAAATTTATGTTTAAGGATCGGGGTTTGGAATCAGGTTTAGGGAATTATTGGAAGATTTAAGGCTAGGGTTAGGGAGTGGGGTTGTGGGTTTGATATTAAAATTTGAGAGTGAGAAGGACTTTTAAGGTTAAGTAATGACAGGACTTTTAAGTTTAGGGAGCAATAGGGAGTTTTAGGGAAGGAACATAATTTCAGCTAAAAAATGCAGGCTTTCTGATTATGGTTAGAGAACCATGAATAACTGGAGGTTCGGGTCAGTGTTACGAGCTAGCTGAGAGTCTTAGGGTTAGTGTTAGGAGTCAGTGTGGGCTACGTGCATGGTTAATAAGGTCAAGCTTATGAGAGATTGAGCACTTGCTGTTTTGAGCAAGTGACAACAAGCTAATGACACATGCGTTCCTGCAAAAGACCCCATAAAGGATATGGTTTAACTGCACAAGTCCCAGCTGCTTGAAAACCACAGTCTCACAGCTAGATTTTCAAGTGTCAGGTATGTCACATGTGCTGCCTGTCACACTCACACTGGACCACATGGTTTAGCAAAGTGCTGGAGCCATTTGAGTACAGCAGCTGTTGGAAGGGAATGGAATGGGGTGAGACTATAACTGTTGGATTTAGGGGGACTGGAAGATTTAGTGTTAGTTAGAGTGGTTTGGAATTATGGTTAAGGCATGTGTGATGCCCCACCACTGGCCCAGAAATCAAGGAGCCTCAATCCTTACCACTGGCAACAGTGGGGGACGTACACACTGGGAGGATGACAGGTACACACACAGTATTTCCAGATGCAGCTCTCTACATCAAGTGCAATTTCCCTTAAGAGCACACAGAGACCACAGTCAGTCTGGGGATGGTTTCTCTCTCCTTCTCCAGATCCCCAATAAGACTCCCCACTGACACAGTTATAGAGTTGAGATCTCAGCTGAGTGGCCAAGACTAGACTTGCAGCACCCTCTCTGTCCAATCACTGTTTTGTGTCCCTCCCCAAATAGCTGACACACATACTCTTTGATATTTTATTTATATACAAACACACACACACACACACCTCTGGGAAAGGCTGGCACAGGTTTACTAGCTATGCCCCTTTTTGCCCAGACAATAAGGTAGTTTTGACTGCAACCAGACACTCCTTATCAGTTACTTTAAGGCCCTTAACAAAGGGTGTCCAATCTTACTGTGTCATGTTATTAGTAATCCAAATGGTAGTTTGAACAAGAGCAAAGATATTAGGAGTGGCCCATAGTTTGACAAAGAGCAAGGCTATTAGGAGTGGCCCACAGTGTCACCAAAAAATATGCAAGTATTCTCAGTACTTAAATATGTCTCACAAATATCATCCACAATAAAAGGTTTACATATATTTAATAACAAATAATAAAAGAACACTAAAGTACTCAGTAAATACAGTTATATCAGAGTTCAAAATCACAGGAAATATTTAAAACAACATTGCAGGACAGTCTTAAAAAAATAAAGAAAACATCTAATCTATGCTTCACTATATTCCTGTCTGTATCTAAGAGAAATTACTGTACCCTAGGTAACTTACTTACAGAGTAACAAGCAGGTAGATGTGGTGAGTTGGTCTTTTTGTCAGGTCAAAGACAAAATACAGAATACACTGTGTCTCTCAGTGAGTTATTAAATTAATATCTCAAATATTACTGCTGGGTTAGCATGCAGGATGACATCACGTCTTGTCATCTGACTTTAGTTCCCAAGCTAAACCCCCATTGCTAGAAACTGCCAGCCTTTAGCATCTATTTGTGAAAAATACATAGCCCTCCAATCTTTGCAGCTGCAGGAAGACATAAAACAATAAAACACTTACAAGACAATGCAGAAGGCTCCCTAGTTTTAGACATCCTGTCTCCTTGCTGCATTGACACCACCTTTATGGCACAGTTATAAAATAATTTAATTTCAACAATTTTTTCTGAAGTTTGGCAAGTTAACCTCCTATGTTCCAGTTTCCACTATTAAAATATATACATTTACACAGTTACAAAAGTGTATATATATTTCTGTTCTTTTCCAGTAGGGTACACTGTGGATACATACTTAAGCTCAGTACTTTACAAACCATTTCAACACACATTTCTGTACCAGCATTTTGATATACAGACAACATACAATTCTAATAAATTTGTAACACAAGCATGTGAATCATGTTGATATTCACAAATGACATATAATTACTTACAAAATTCCAGCTAGCTGTGATGGCAGTACCTCCTTTTGTCACAGCATGATTTGGAGTTTCAGAGTTAGGGTTAGGGAGAAAAGTTTAGGATTTGGGTTAGTGGGAGAGAAAGGAAGATTTTGGGGGTTGAGATTGATCAAGGACTAGATTTAGGGAATGAGTTTTGGAATTGAATGTGCGTTTTATGGTTGGGTTAATTTGACCATATATCTCATTTCCTCTCTGCTTTTACTGGTGAGTAAGCACAAAATTATCATTTTGTGAAATTACTTCCCTTCAACTATTTAAATTTATTGGCCATCCTACTGTGTTCCATAGTACCAGAATACAAGAGTAACCACCCCTTTCACTCTATCTTGCCGTTTTAAAAATACTCTCCACTAAAACTTTTTACACAGGTAAAACTTAAGTTACCTACTTTCACATCTAACTCCTCTAGTGTAGTGCACACTGCAGTATTTAGTATAAACCATTTTTTTCATCTTACCTTTAAGCATCTATTGCAAGACCGCATGTTATTAGAGAGCCCACATTCCTACCTCTCAGTAGTCATCTTAGGATTAGTGCTTCTGTTTTCTCCTGGTGAGAGAAGGCGTGCAGTTACATTATTTCCTGGAGACTGCTGATCACCAGAAAGCTTAATAACTGTTTTATAGGTGACAGCTTGGAACCTGTGCTTATATTCTAATCCTGGTGAGAGAAGGAGCAGAGTGCATTGATTCCAGACTCTTTCTGGTTGGAGAGTGAGTGTCTGTGCTTAATATACTTAATTGGTCTGGTTGCTATTCAAGGCATTTACCAAAAAAAGGCTATGAGCCTGCAGACTCTTGCATCATCTGGGACAAGACTGAGAATCACCAAACAGGCCTGCTTCTCTTCTTGGGATTGGTCCTAACATTTTTCTTCTGGTGAGAGAAGAAGCAAAGGTGTATTGTATCCCAACACAGTGAAGCTGTGGTGAGACCAGCATTAGTAGTAGCCATGCAGTAGCCTCATTTGACTCCCGTCTTTTCACCATTCTTAACAAGCTAATTCTTTATTTTTCAGTAAGTACCGCTTGATTTCTTTCTGACTTCAGAATACCTGCCGAAATACGTCATCCTTAAATTTTCAGGGTCTACATATTATTTCCCCCACAAGTGTTTGGCAGTGCTCTGTACAGACTCAGACACCATGAGTGACATTTTTCCTGTAAAAAGAATATATAAGGAAACAGCTCCAGTACTTAGCAATAATGACCATCCCTCCTGACATGTCTAAAGGTCAGTTCCCTATGCTTTCTCCTATTAACCTGGTAAACTTGGGCATTCCAAGGCAGTGTATCAACTGCCTCATGTACACAGACAACCCTCTCCTTTTACCTCTCAACACTCAGACTTGTGAGAGATGCACTTATATATCCAAACTGGAAGCCATGCACTCTCAAGCCAAGACTGGTATAGCTGGTCAAGAAGAGAAGGTCAACACCTGCACCACACCACATGCAACACATAGCCCTCCAGAACACCCACCATCACAGCTTTCATAAAAAAACACAAACCATGCACCCACCTTCATGGAGGCTCTCAATAGAAGTCTACCTAAACAGCAGAGACCTCCAAGGCAAAAACACACTCAACCACCACAACACAGCACAGACCACAAGATGCATAGCTCACCTACACAATGTGCCCCTCAACCTAAGCCCCTAAGGCAAAACAGCTTGCCGATACACTAATTATAAGTGACTCGATACTGAGGCACACTGATGTCCCACTCAGTAGGTTGAATAAGAAGAAGGTAACAGTCAGCTGTCTATCAGGTGCCAGAATCCAACACATAACACATGCACTCAGGCCACTTCACAACAAGTTCAAGTATGACTCTGTCACTGTCCATGTGGGTGTGAATGACCTGAGATGCACCTCCCTGGACTACATGAAAAAGAGACATGGAGGAGCTCTTGGATTATGTGGCCCAAGCAGGAATGACCCTAGCCCTGAGCAGCATCCTACTGCCACCCAGAATGACACCACAGTACAAGCAGAAAATGATTGACTTCAACAATTGGCTAAGTATCTGGTGTCTTTCTAAGGGGATCCAGTATCTGTCTGCTTGGGATGACATGATTGACAGACCTTGATGCTATGCCAGAGATGGCCAGCATCTGTCACCCCTGGGTTTCTGGATACTGGCTAAGGCTCTTTCTACCCCCATAGTGCCTTTTTAAGTGATGTTTCAAAGACCAAATTTCCACCATAATAGCTATAAATAATTGCAATCTAATGGTCATGCTGCTCAATGCTAGACGTCTAAATCTCAAGATGCACTTGCTCGAAGCACTTTTCAAAATGGAGAACATCGACATTTCTGCTGTAACAGAGACCTGGTTTCAAGCAGCAGAAAGCACCCCTGAGCTACCACACCTTTCAGCCCCAGAATATGGACCAAGGCTCCAAAGGTGGTGGTGTCACCATATTCATAAAGGATATGCACACCTCCAGGCTAGCAGCCCAGCATAACGCATCTGAGATACTGCAGGTACAACTAGCATTGGGTAAGACAGCGATTCAAGTCGTAGCCTGCTATAGGTCCCCAACCATGTCCCGAGACTTTCACTCCATGTTTTTAAGCACCCTGGAAACTATTAGGGTCCAACCCAACACTCTCATATGAGGTAACTTCAACTACTCCTCTATCAACTGGGAAAACTACTCATGCACCAATACACTGGCCCAACGCTTCTTGGAATTCATCAATTCCAATGCTCTGGACCAGCTCATTCTTACCCCCACTAAAGGAAGCAACATCATTGACCTGGTTATTACTAATGTGGCAACCATTGCTCTACACCAATAGTCAACACCTCCCTGGTTAGCTTCAACCACAAACTAATCACCATGGAAATCCGCATCTCACCCACACCCCCTGCAAAGGTAACCACCTTGAAAAACTTCTCCAAAGCTAACTTTGGGCTCCTAAGAATAGAGGTGGCTAACTTCATGGCACTCATGTCAATGGAAAACAGATCATACACCAATAGACTGTATGAACACATACATAAATGCATGGAACTAGCCATACCCAACAGAACCAAGATGCTCTCCTCCAAAAAAAAAAGGAAGCCAATCTGGTGGTCCCTGCCATTAATAAACTCTACAACAGAAGGAAGAAACTGTTGCAGAAAAAGGTGAAGTCCCAAGACTGGAAAAACTCCCTTATTAGCCTCAACAAAAAGTTGAGATCCTTCAAAACCTCTAAAGCCAGCTATGAAGGCAGAATTGTGGCAGACACTAAAAACAACCACAAAGCCTTCTATAGTTATATCAAGAATCTCCATGGCAATACCCAGGTTTGCTCTGAGTTACTGCACAATGGCACCTCCTATACTGAGCCAACAGATATTGCCAACATACTGAACTTCAGATTCAGTGCCAGCTTTACCCCTCTCACCCCCCCCCTACAGGACCAATCACAATACCAGATGAATGCCAGGCACCCAGCATTACTGCAGCACAGTTTAAAGCTGCATTGTCCAAGGCCAAAAATACAGCTTCCATGGGACCTGACAATATCCCTGAATGTGTTCTACATGAACTACAAAGTGAACTGGCACCACATCTGTGTGTACTGTTCAATCACAGCCTCACCTCAGGCTTTGTCCCTACTGAATGGCGCACTGCTACAGTCATCCATCTCCATAAAGGGGGAGTGACTACAGACCCTGGGCATTATCTCCCCATTAGCCTGACGAGTCTGATATGTAAGGGTATGGAATGCATCATTATGGACCTAATTAACAAGGATATAGGGAATCTCCAAACTCTAGATCTCACACAATTTGTTTTTGTGAAAGGTAGATCATGCCTGCTCAATCTGGTTGACTTATTTGAGTCAGTCACCAGAGCTCTGCATGAGGACAAGGCAGTTCATACAGCCTACCTCGATCTGGCCAAGCCTTTGATACCATTCCCCACTAAGGAATTATTGATAAACTCACCAAACTAGGCATCAACCCCTATATCACTAGGTGGGTTGCAAACTGGCTCACAGATAGAACCCACAGTGTGAAAGCAGGGGACTCCAAGTCAGACTGCCAACCAGTCATGAGTGGAGTCCCACAGGGATCAGTCCTGAGTCTTCTCCTGTTTGGCATCTACTTCTCAGAAGTCCAGGCCAACACGGAGGGACTCTGGCTGACCAAGTTTATAGATGACTGCAAGCTGGGAACCATTATTAACTCCACAAGTAATGTAGACATCCTACAGAAAGGCCTCACTGAGACCAATTACTGGTGTCAAAACCATGACCTTAAGCTTAATGCCAAAAAATGCGTCATCATCCCCTTTGAGAAAAACTCAGTTCCCACTGATTACCACATCAATGGGAGCCCACTGAACACTGAAGGAATTATAAGAGGTCTGGGGACACAAGTTGACAGCAACCTCTCCTTCAACCACCAGATTGCCACTGTGGTCAGAAAGTCCTTCTATGTGCCACACCTCATTACCAAGGATTTTGTATCCAGGAAGAAAGAGGTCATCATCTCTCTCTACTCTTCCCTCATTAGGCCAATTATCAAGTATAATGCCCCATTTGACATGGACCTCACTAGACACATGCAACAGCTGGAAAGGCCACAAAAGTACCTCATGAAGAGGAACCTAGGCCTTAAACACATGTCCTACATGGAAAGCCTCAAAAAACTTCAGCTATTCTCTATCTCATATCGTCTACTAACAGACGATCTCTGCTTGACTTACAAAGCCATGTCTGATGCAGTTCTGTTAGAAATGCTACATCTAAAGAAATCCCAATCCCTCCACACCACACATTCCAGAGACCTCCACCTCATTACCACAATCAACAGAACATGCTGGAGAGACAGATTTATAACCAGAGACTGCGCATGCTCTGGAATAGAGTTCTCATACATGTCAAGCAGAGCACTTCATTGGTCCTCTTCAAGAGAAATCTTGATGAGTGGATGGGAAATTGAAAGTTCACCCCGGGGATCACTCCAGTGACTCTACTTGATAGAGGCACTGGGAACTAGCTGCACGATGCCAGGGCACTTCTATGGGCTAGGCTTGTAAAGGTTCCAGGGTCATTAGTCTAGTACACACCTATGCACTTATAAACCTATGAGATATGGGTTAGAGACAAACAGGAAGATTTGAGGGTTAATGAATAAACAGGAAGTTTAAGGTTTAGAGAATAACTGGGGTTTAGGATTAGCTGCAGGATTTGTGATTAGAATTAGGAAGCATTTAGGAGTTTTACATTTAGGGTTAGAGTAAAAGGGCAAGGTTTAAGGTTAGAGTTAGGGACCAGGTTGGAGCTTTAGGGCTATCATTAGGGTTCTGGTTAACTACATATGCAGAACTGGATCAAGCTAGTGGGAGGTCATACACTTACCATTTCAATCAAATGATAACAAGTATTTCAGCTGTGAGATAATAGCATGCAGTCACCTACAGGAAACCACATAAAACCTACAAGAATAATTAAGGTCACTAAATGAGAGAATCTGCTGATCTGGATATTTTCTTCAATGCTTGAGACCATTGTTTACACAAGTGTAATTACTTTTACAAAGCTTTTCACTCTTGATCCTAAACAGTGAACAGATTTCTGGTGGAGCTAGCTCTAAAAAGAGCTGTTTTAGTCCTGTGGGCAGCTGGAGCTCTATATAGAGCTGTTACAGATCTCTATGAGCTCTGAGAAGAGCTGTTTTGTGTTAAGAATGCCCTTTCAGGCAGATGCGGTAATTCTAAAAAGAACTGTTTTGTTTGGTTCAGCTGATACAGATTTCTGTGAGCTCTGAGAAGAGCTGTTTGGTGTACTGTAAGCTCTGAGAAGAGCTGTTTGGTGTAAGGTGCAGATCCACGTGAGCTCTGAAAAGAGCTGTTTTGTGTATGGACACAATGGGCTCTGGGAAGATCTGCTGTTATGTCCTAGTGGTGTCGATCTCCGTTGTCCTTCTTCTTGAACAGATCTTTGGTTCTTTTTTATGTGTGAGTCCTAAAAGGACTATTTGAAGCACTGGTCAGAATGACCTGAGAGCTGTTGCTGTGCTGCTTTTATGCTCCTGTGGAGGGGTTGAGAGATGTCCAATGAGAAGTGACTAGTTGGGGGTGTGGCCTTAGTAGGCCTACAAGGTGAAGACGGACCTGGTTGGAAGCATCTCATTCCTCTTATTTAGTTCCTTTTTTATTATTAACCAGCTACTTGTTCATATGTGCCATTCCTAACCTCTAGCAATGCGTTGGAGGGTTTTGCTTTGTCACGATTATACCTATATTTGAAAAAGACTGTACTAAAACTTAAATTTAAATGTAAATGTAACCAAAAAATAAAAAATAATAAAAATAATAAATAATAAAAAATAAAAAATAAATAAAAATAAAAAATTAAAATTAAATTTAAAATTAAATTTAAAATTAAAATTGAACTGTAAAACTCTGGGGTTACTGACTATAGTTCTAAATTTAGACTTGCCACTACCATCTGTAAAACAATGGAAGCAAGCTTGGTTCTGAGAAAGATTCTGAGATGTCCGCGCGGGGCAGATAGGAAGGTAGCCTGTCTCTTCATCAGACATTAGATAGTAAAAAGTTAACTGTAGTTTGATATTGAAATTTTACCTTTTAAATTAAAATAATTAAAAGTTGAGCTAACATTTGTAACTTTTGTGAAGGCTGATACATTAACTTACTGTAATTTTAGTTCTGCTTATAAACAATTAATGTTCAAAAAATGAATACATTATGCCTTATACCAGTGAGAAAACAGTGACTGAAATATATAGCATATCTTACTAAGAGCCGATTAGTTGTAGTTAGCATGGTTAAGTGCCCTGAGGTTCAGGACTGGGGTGATGGTCTCCATGTAGTTGAGACTTCAAGTTGTATCTGCCAGATAAGTTCTTTAATCAGATCCCCAACCACTGTAAACACATACAAAAATAAACAAATAAACAAAACATAAATAAACAATGACAAAGACCTAGCTACTCATTCAGTAGGAGAAGCAACGCATTTAGTCTATCAGCCTTCATAGTTATCCTCATGAAAGTTATCTGGTTGTAGCTGTATTTTCTTAACCTAAAAACTGCTGCATTGCAATTCTTTAATAATAATTTCTTCACCCTGCTCTACTCTGTCACACCCATTACCTTCAAAAGATTTATGGTCATATTCTTTCTTAAGATTACACAGAAAGTCAAAATTACCTATTTTCCAATGACACAAACCTTGGATTTGAAAAGGGGTCTATATTAGATCACCAAACGCTTAAAAAAGTGAATGGTGATTAATCGACCCTATGTAAGCGAAAGCTTACAATTTTGAACTGTCAGAATAGCGATTTATTTTTCCTAGGGAAAAAAAATCGCTGTTCCAACAAAAAAAAAATAAACAGTTTAAACATTACATTAAGTGGGGGGCTTTGACCCCCATACCCCCCCTACTTAAATATACCAACTCCAAGACCGCACTACAGTGTCAAAAATGGCAAAGTAACAAAGCGACCAAGCAAATTTTTCCCAGGGAAAGAATTTGCTTAAATGCCGCTTCGATATTTTGCCATTTCAGGCTTCTGAGTTTGACCAAGACACATTCGAAAGAATGCATCTTCGGTCCTCTAATAGGAAACCTTTGAAAAGCCCCACCTCCCGCTGCCCACCTTTTCATGCGCGCTACCCCTAACAACATTACTTTAACACAATCCCTTTCCATAAGAGTATCACTATTCAAACAAACTAGGTCTGTCTGTAATGCCATTTTTAATGTTGGATGAGCACAAAAGGAAAGTGTTTTCTTTCCGTTTTGTTCTGTGCAAAGAAAAATGGCAAGGTATATGTTTTGTTTTTGCTCACTGAATGTGAAATGCCTACAGCTTTTTGATATATACCTAACATAACAATGTTCACTGATATTTCTTTTTTATAATAATCTATATGCAATATTGTAATTAAGCTAAGAAAATTATGTGGTGCTAATATTTTTAGTCCATAAATATTTGAGCATCATTGCATTTTAAGCATTAAAGCTTATTTGCATGCTTAATTGAATTTCCACAAGCTTTACTCACATAAATGAAAGAGCAGGGTCATGGTCTATATACCGTTGCTAGGTAGAGATTTGTTTTGCATATTCTTGCCACTATCAAACACTTATTTGCATGTATACTTTGATTTTGCATACTTTGTTCCACAAATGACACAGCTCAATTACTGGCACTGATTTATTAGGTTGTGTACTCATAACTGGTTCCTGATCTTTACATAGATAAGTCCTCATAATATTTTGGGATATTGTCACCAATGCTTAGCTCGCAACAAAGCCAATGAATGTATAACAATAATTATTAATAAAATAAGATGATCAAAGTTTCCAAAATTAAGCTAAAATCAAATAAAGAACCAATGTTAAAGGGTCAAACAAATTCAGTTGAGCACTTTCAATTACATTTAGCAATTGTATGAAGCACTCAATGAAATTCTTTTGATCCTTTGACATTGATTCTTTGGTTTTAATATATGACAATATTTTACTTATTTATTTAGCTATGTAGTTTTGTTTAAATGCTAGCTCATGCACTTTCAGGTAGTAGACAATGTACTACAGTAATGTAAAATGAAATAAGCCTTCCAAACAAAAGCACAGACTTAGTTCTGTTATACACTTTTATTATGTTTAAAGGCTTACTCAGAACACACCCATGACCTAACCATCTCCTGTAGTCAATCAGCAGACCTAACTTTTAACAGACCTGGGGTAGGGGAGATTAGCTGATTTTTTTATTTTAATGCCAAGAATATAGTCACTTGTAGATAACCCACAGTTCCAAAAGCCATCTTACATTAGAGAACATCAGCAGTGCATTTGACAAGGAATAGGTTCATAGGTAGTTACTAAGCTATTAGCCCTAGGGCCTATATAAGTCTAGCCAAAAAGGTACCCAGGCTTTCACTACCCAAAAAAAATATTTTCCTGAGCCACTGTCAAGCAGAGCCATAGAAGTGATCCCCGGGGTGAATTTCCTATTTCCCATTCAGTCATCAAGATTTTTCTTGAAGATTGCTAATGAAGAGCTCTGTTTGACATAGATAGGTAGTCTGTTCCAGACTATGGGAAGTCTCTGGGACAGGAATCTATCCCTCCAGCATGTTCTGTTTATTGTGGTGACAAGGTTTAGGTCTCTAGAGCATGTAGCTCTGAGGGATTGGGATTTCTTTAAGTGGAGCATATCCAACAGCTCTGGGTTTGACATAGCTTTGTATGTTAGGCAGAGATCACCTCTGAGTAGGCGATATGCAACGCAGTAAAGCTGGAGTTTTTTGAGACAGTCTGCGTAGGGCATCTGTTTGAGGCCAGTAATCCTCTTTGTGAGATATTTTGGTGGCCTTTCCAGTTGTTGTAGATGTCTTGTGAGGTACATGCCAAAATGGGCGTTGTACTCTATAATGGGTCTAATGAGTGATGAGAAGAGAGGAACAATGACCTCTTTTTTTCTGGATGAGAAAGCTTTTGTGATGAGGTGAGCCACGTAGAAGGATTTCCTGACCACTGTGGCAATGTGATTATCAAAGGAGAGACTGCTGTCCACCTGTGTCCCAAGGTCTTTTATCACATTTTCGGTGTTAATTAGACTACCACTTATGTGGTAGTTCATGGGTACAAGAGTTTTTATCAAAGGGGTTGGCAATACACTTTTTAGCATTGAGCGTCAGGTCATGGCTTTGACACCAGACATCTGTCTCAGTGAAGCCCTTTTGTAGTATTTCCACATTGTTAGGAGTTTTGACTATGGCTCCTAATTTGTAGCCATGTGCAAACTTTGTTAGCCAAAGACCTTCTGTGTTAGCCTGCACTTCAGATAAGTAAATACCACACTGGATAGCACCCAGGACTGAACCCTGTGGTACTCCACTTGTCACTAGTCTGAAGTCGAATTTGGAGTCTGCTACTTTCACAGTGTGAGTTCTGTCCATGAGCCAGTTGGCAACCCATCTTGTGACATAGGGATTAATACCTAGTTTAGTGAGCTTATCTATAATTCCAGAGTGGGGGATGGTGTCAAAAGCTTTGGCGAGATCTACATAAGCTGTGTGAGCCACCTTACCCTCATCTATGGCTTTGGTGACTCCTTCAAAGAAGTCAATCAGGTTTAGGAGACATGATCTGCCTTTTTACAAACCCGAACTGAGTAGGGTCCACAGTTTGGAGATTACCAATGTCTTTGTTTATGAGTTCCATGATGATACATTCCATGGCCTTGCAGACCAGGCTCGTCAGACTAATGGGGTGGTAGTTCCTGGGGTCCGTCATGGCTCCCCCTTTGTGGAGTGGGATAACTGTCGTGGTGTAGCATTCAGTGGGCACAAAGCCTGAGGTGAGGCTATGATTGAACATGGTATTTAGGTAGGGTGTCAGTTCATTCTGTAGTTCATGTAGAACGCAGCCTGGGATATTGTCAGGTCCCATGGATGTTGTGTTCTTGGCTTTGGAGAGTTTGTGTTTTACCTGTGCAGCCGTGATTACAGGAACTTTGCATTCTTCTGGTATAGAGATGGTCCCTCTAGGGGGTGAGAGGGGGGTAAAGTTA
>NC_056732.1:1547023972-1547063972 GCF_019279795.1 Protopterus annectens | reverse complement strand
CTGAGAACAGACAAGCATAATGGAATCAACATAAACAAAAATCATCTCTTTTGAGACATCGTTAATCATTAAGGAGATGAACTGGACTATACTTGGTATCCTATAGATGGTCAATACATGACTTGTGCCTGATATACAAGGCATCCTCTGACCCAGTACTGATGAACCTACTGCACATCAGCAAGTCAAATGGCATCAGAAATACTAAGTCTAGGGATCTAAATGCTATCTGCAGTATCAGCAGAAAGGTTTGGAGGGACAGGAGTATCTCATATGCCCTAAAACAGATTCTCCATTCACATAAAACAAAGCCCATCCCTATCCATATTCAAGCACAAATTGGATTTACGGATGTGAAATGGGACTGTCCCTGTACTACCAATGCACGGAAACATCTCCTAAATGTTTTATCTCATGCATGGGTCCCCTCAAATTATCTAAGGTGTGATCACAGTTATTCTCACTAGAGATTATATAATTATCGACCATGGGATAAGCAAGACCAATGTAACACCAAATGAGACAGGTTAATTGAAACACCAAAAGTGAAACTGGCTAAGGGTAAAATGGCCAGTAAGGGCAGTTAGCCTACTACTTACCTATGAACCTATAAAACAGCTAATGAGATTGCTCCAGCAGGCATTAACAATTCCATCACCATTATTCTTCAAAACCTCTGAACACCCTTCACAAGACTGAAGACCACTTTGAATCAGAAATGATGCTGTCCGCATCTGTACTTATGGCTTCTACGGAGTCCACAACCACATCGTATACTGAGTGAGGAGCAGACATGATTTGTACTAACTGTGCAGCAGTTTTCACAATCACCACCACTGCAACACAGACAGATATCAGGCACAATGCATCCTGCATAGGAAAATCATAGTGTTTCACGAGTCCTGGACAAGTTTCTCCTGCCCAGTCCACTTTGAAAACGATGGTTGGTCAAATAGGATCTGCCTGGTCTTCAAAGTGTAACAAATAAAACAATACGTATGCAGCATGAAATAGCACTAATGTATGCCACATATGTTAATGTATGAAAATGAGACTTAAAGATGTAAAATGTGGTCCATTGTTTTTTTTTTGCAATAGTGACAATGCTCAGTTCCTTATATATTAGCAATCAGTACACTGTCAGCAGAATCTGACATATTGGACCTGCTGTCGTGACACACTGCATATACACCCCAGTACAAGAGTATCTTCCTCACAGCATATTACACTACCAGCTGATGTGTGAGCCATCCATTGAGTAGGGTACTGTGCATAACAGTCTGTGAATAACTGGAGTGCAAAATGATCCTGCTGCCTTCAGAAGAAGTCCTACAGAAAACAGTTTATCCCCTGCCTATGGAATACATTTCTCTGGCATGTTCGTTGCCTTTAAAACAAGTCCTCAAAATGGGAGGGGTACTCCTAAATTCACCCCCACATATGGAATATATCTCCTTCATTGGGGAAGTTAATTTATTTATATGTTTATTGTTTTGCACTGACTAGGCTTCTCGCTGGCAAACAGGCTGCTTGCTTACTAAAAACGTACGACCCAATTTACCTAGTAAATGATAAAAAAAAAGGATAACTCTTGGCTATAAGCCACATCCACAAGGTCCATATCATATTGTCTCAAAAATCAGTCCACTGCTATAAAACCTCCACTTATAGTTGTGTCCACTGTTTGTAGTATGCAGGTCATATGAAACTAGCTTTCTGCATGTATGTGCTAATGTTTTTTTGACTGTAACCTGAGGGAATCATAATAAAATATTGTTGTAGCATCTTTAGACAACCATTTTTGTCATTCTCATTTTATTTTTGGCAAGTTGTGTCTGTTTTTGACTGAAGAAATGCTCTTTGTTGTAACGCTGAAAAGAAAAAAAAACTAACCTTGCTTGCATTTGTTTTATATGGAGGATTCACAGCAATCAAGCTGCTTTATTCTGCCTCCTTCAAACTAAAGGATGTTTAAACACCAGGAGTGTTTCTCTAGTTCAGCACATAATGCACTAAGTTTTGCAGTTTTGCAGTTCTTTGTTGTTTGTATACTGTTCCATCTTCTTAATCATATTTGTTCATATCCTGATTCATTTCCAGAAAAAAATGTTTTCATCTGGTGAGGAGTTCTGTCATTCCAGGCTTAAGAATCACAGAAGCATTAGAGCCATATATGGAGTGAAAGATGCAAGCCCCTAAATCCAACCCTGCTGTCCCTGTGAATTAAGTTTGATTTATAATTGTTTAATATGACCTACAACATTTACTATAAGTGAATGCAGTCTGACTTGGCCAGCGCACTTCACCATAATTATCCAGCAGTGGAAAGATTTGATCCTTCCACACTGCTAGAATGGCAGTTTGTGTAACCAATATACCTGCATGCTACTCTCACAAACTGGGGCCTGTAGCCTGTATTTTGCATATGTAGCAGTGTTGCACCAGCTGGGTGTAAGAACCATAAGAATGGGGTACAAGTGTGCTTTAATATGGCTGCAGTGTCACCACCTGCTGAATCTTAACCGGAATATCAAGGTTAATAATATTTTCATTACTGCACTGACTTTATCCAAGTACCTTCTGACACTATGAGTTTAAATTTCTCTAGCATGTCTGGCTGGTGTCTGGTGCTACTTCACAGAAAGGTATAAGTCCAGCAGTTAAGTGTAGTAAATTAAGGCTAATCGATCACTACTGCATAACTCTGACCAAGTCATCAACACAGACAGCGCTACGGGGTAATTGGGAAACTGGGCTTGGTCCTCAATAGTCTCCAGGACCGCATACCTAGAAACTGCTTATGAACTTGTAGGTTTTAATAACAGATAAGGCAATCTACTTCCATTCTCAACTTGTTTGGTAAACACTGTGGCTAACATTGGCTGCTCATGGGTTTGCTATCAGAGTTTGTTGAGACTCAACAGCACTAGATGGGTAGATGGAAGGATAGTGTGTCTCAGCTAGTCTCCCCATTGTTCTACTTAGTGGATAGCTAATTTAAGAAACACCTCCTTTTCCCTTCCCTCATAAGAATTACCTCATGCCTATGTCAAGAAATCTTGAATTCCATCACAGTTTTTGAACTTATAAACTTTCCAAACAGACTATTTAAATAACCCACCACCCTTTCTGTGAAGAAAAATGTTTGTGTCTTTCTAGAAGTACTCAGGACATTGAGGGCTGTCTTCTTATTTATTCTGCATATAGTTACTAATACTACAGTCTGTGAGTAGAAGTTACTTCCCTCTCCTGTAAGTGTTCATTACACTCCATCCTTGTGGTTAAAATCCCAAGTTCAAAACAAGTCATGGGCATTCAGAATTGCCAGTGAGCTGAAACATCTGATGTTCATAGGGATGTTTGGGATATTTTTGCAGTGACCCTAATGATAATGGACATCAGCTGGGTATAACAGCCCTGTGTTTCTAATGCTTAGTCAAACACTCTGCTTGTGCTGTGCTGATGAGGTCATAATAAGGCCAAAATATGCATATCTGCAGCTAGTGGGGTTTGGCTTTATTGGTCTGAAATTGTCCAGTAAAATGACAAAACAAGTCATGGGCATTCAGAATTGCCAATGAGCTAAAACACCTGATATTCATAGAGATCATTTGCATATATTCCATGTGCCTCTGATACAAGAGGTTTGGGAGGTCACTTAGTGGAAGTTCTAGCTTTGCTGGAGTTTTCATTTTGTTTTTACTGATAACTTCTAACTATGTCTGAATTCATCAGTTATTTGTATGAGTAGCTCCATGTTGGGTATCATACATACACACAGCCTGTACTGCTAAAGGATGTACACTCGATGTTAGGCAGTGTAGAAGGTAATGTGGATTTCTAATTTTTACCTCAGCTTTTTTGAGCTGGAGGTTTTGAGTTCCAATCAGTCTTGAAAAGCCTTCAGATTCCGAGTAATGACTGCTGTGTCATTATTTAAATCCACTGTTAGCCCAAGGAAATCATCGACAAGCATCAGAATTCTTACTTCCACCTCATACAACTTCCATTCACATAGTGAAGGGGATTATAAAATTAATTTTATAAGGGTTTTAGTGGCAAGGAGAAAGAGGAAAAGAGGTGGGGGTGACAGCCTCCTCCCTGCCTACAGCCATTTTTTAACATGCTTGTCATAATTAATTATCTACATATATGCTGGATTTTTGGCCGAGGGTTGGTTCTATGAATGCCTGCACTAGTTGTTGTTGTTTGTCTTTCGGCTTTTTCCTGGTAAGGGGTCGCCACAGCAGAACTCTGGTCCGCTAATGATTGGCAGCAGATTTTTACGAAATGCTGAGGTGCCAGCTCGACACCCAACCTTCAATGAAGGCATGCCCATGCATGTCTTTCAAACGCTACCCAACCACGGGGAGGACATGCAGACTCCACACAGAAGGCACTCCCAAGCCACGCCGAGAATCGAATGAAGAACCTGTTAATTTCTAAAAGAGCCAGGGGGCATCGGATGTGGTGGATTCTTCATTCTGTATCCTGCCTAAGGTTGTGCAGATATTTAGACAGGTTATCCGATATTCTATCTGGATACATTTGTCTACTTAGTTAAACAGACTAGGAACTCAGATGGCTAGTGGTTTGTTGCAGTTATACCATGAGACAGTTAATAATGAACATGCCCACATCAATTGTTCTGTTAAGAGTCAAAGTGATGTTAAATGTATTTTGTGGAATATTAAAGGCATGACCATGATGTATAAGGCACATGCTGTACTTATTGAGTTTAATAAGATGAACAGCCATATTGTTTTGCTGCAGTAAACGAAAATAAAAAAAAAATGAGCAGCAGGCTTTAACAAGATGGAGAGGTCTAAATGTCTTTTCATCTGCCTTGCCTGCTAAAAGTGGATTAGTTGTTCTAATACATCATCTGTTACACTGGAAGCTATTAAAAGTAGAAAAATATGGATGGGAAGGCAGGTAATGCTGTTGGTATAAACCTCTGAGGGATCCATCATGACTGGGAACTTCTATGACCCAAATCAGGATGACTCAACACCATTGCAGATGTTTTTAAGGGTATTAGATACATACCATGTCAGCCATCAACTTTTAATTATGGAGGGTGATTTTATTGTTGCATTGGACTCTGGTACGGACAGAATCCTGGGAGAGAGGGTCAGATTCCCGAGGCTGCACAAAGAACTCACGGAGTTAACTTAAGAGAGTCAACTGGTGGATACATGGAGAGCCTTATACCCAAAGGACCAAGACTATACATATGCAGGCATGGGGATAGCCAACAGGATTGATATGTGGCTGATTAATATGCCCTTTCTCTTTATGGTACAGGATGATGCCATCAGTTCTGGGGCTTTACCTGACCATACTACAGTGTCAATAAAGCTGAATATGATGTTTGGCAATAACTAAGGTAGGGAATGGAGGACAGATCCTTTACTTCTTAAGGGGGAGAGAATATGGCATTCCTTGAATAGAAATAAGTTCTATACTGGGTAGGACTATCAAGCAGATGAGAAAAAATCTTTAAAAGTTGGGAGGAATTTGAAAGATGGTGCAGAAGTATGCTTCAGCATCTGAAGCAATCCATATGGGAGAAGACTTAAAGGAGACTGAGGGAGTGTGATGCAAAGCTTTGTTTTCTAGAAGTGATATATACAACAGGTGGGTGCACTAGTGAACCATTGTGGTGGGAGAAAAAGCAAATTAAATCAGAATATAAGCAGATGGAGTACCAACACATACTAGACAAATAGGAGGAATGAAACTTTTTAACTGGGCAAAAGGCATCACTTCCCCAATGCTCTAGCAAGGAAATGTAAGGAAAAAGCACAAGAAAGCACTTTCCTGGCTTTGGAGGGCAAGAAAGTATGGGCGCATGTCCTTACACAATATATAGCATTTTAATGGGGGAATATGCAAGCTTGTTGGGGCTACAGAAGTTTTCAGGGTCAGCAACACACTGATGGGATTTCATGTGTCCACCGATCACGAAACTACAAGAAAATATCATGGGGTTATTGGATGTCCCAGTTATAGTATGGGAGGTGGAAGTGGCTGATAGGAAAGCCCCTGGAATTGATGGTATCATGACATGACTTTTTTAAGACATCCCAAAAAAGGTTGAGACCATTATTACCAAGAATGTACAATTTGGCTCTTCGGATAGGGACCTTTCCTGAAGAGATGTTAAAAGCCAAGGTAGTAAAACTTCCTAAGTCAAACAAAAATCCCATGAAAGCAGAGAATTATAGTCCCATCTCACTTCTGCAGAAAAACAGTAAGTTTTTTTGCTAAAATACTTGCTACCGGGCTAGAAAAAAATATTCCGTAGTTAGTGATGAATAACCATTTTGGATTAATCAAAGGAAGACGGGGGGGGGGGGGGCAGTTGCAATTAGAGTTTGGTTTCACATACAGAAGTATTGCAAATCCAGAAGGACTAAGGAAGGGGCATTGCTAGTAGAGTTCCAAAAAGTGTTTGATTCCCTGCAATGGTCATTTCTACGGCAAGTTCTGGAATTATATGTGTTTCCACTACCCTTAATAGAAAGCTGAAAACTGTTGTACCAAAAGCCTGTAGCACAGTTATGGGTAAATGGCAAACAAGATCCTTTTGAAGAGAAGTATCAGGCAAGGTGCCCCTTGTCCACTGTACTGCTAGTCATAGCAATGTCAGTAGTTGACATGTTTCTGAGTAAAAAATTTGGTAGATGTTGGATAGGGAGTGATACTTGCATATTTAATCTCATGGTCTACTTTGTGGAGGTGTTATTTAGCTTAACGTCCTGGTGAGACAAGCCAGTTTGATCCTCCAGGCATTAGAGGAAATATCCTCAATCACAGGCTTGAAAGTAAATCTGGTCAAGTCTCAGTTTTACCTATTGCCATCTTGGGTAGGTGAGTCTCAGACAGCAGATGCACATATTCCTTGTATTGTGCATCACCAAGTAAGATATCTGAGTATATTTATGGTGGGTATGATGGGTAAAATGATTGTAGTGAATGCAAAACCCATCACTGAGGAAGTGAGGAACAAGATCTGTAAATGACAGAGACTGAAATTACTTTTTCTGAGCAGGGTCCAGGCACTTAAAATCTGGCTTTTACCTAAAATACTATTTTTCATAAGGCATCTCCCTCAAGTTTGTCTGTTACGTTTCTCCCTCAAGTCGGTCTAGATACTCTGTGATTGTAAATTTGTTCTGTTTTCTTTTTTTGTAAATTTTTTCACCCAGGCTGTGCCTGCATATAGTCTACAGTGATTGGTGTACTACCCAAGTAAGCAAACTAAAACAAATAAATGTATAAATAAAAATAAGTAGTGTCATATGTGGCCAAATTGAAAAAAAAAGGTGATAATATATTTCACATAGGTTCATAGGCTGGTACTAGGCTATCGGCCCTAAGGCCTCTACAAGCCTAGCCATAACAATTCCCTGGCTATTTCTTCCCACACTATTTACTTCCCTGAACCCCTGTCTAGCAGGGCGACTGACGTGATCCCTGGGGTGAATTTCCTTTCTCCCATCCAATCATCAAGATTCCTTTTGAAGAGGGCCAAAGAGGCGCTCTGCTTGACATGTATGGGCAGTCTATTCCAGAGTCTGGGGAGTCTCTGGGTCAGGAACCTATCCCTCCAGCATGTTTTGTTTATTGTGATGACAAGGTTTAGATCCCTGAAGCATGTGGCTCTGAGGGACTGGGATTTCTTTAAGTGTAGCATGTCCAACAGCTCTGGGTTTGACATGGCCTTGTATGTTAAGCAGAGTTTGCCTCTGAGTAGACGATATGCGACAGGGTATAGCTGGAGTTTTTTAAGGCGGTCAGCATAGGGCATCTGCTTTAGGCCTGTGATTCTTTTAGTGAGGTATTTCTGCGGTCTTTCCAGTTGTTGCTGATGTCTTGAGAGGTACATACTAAATGGGGCATTGTATTCTATAATGGGTCTAATGAGGGATAAGTACAGTGGGACAATGACATGGAACAGCAGACACCTCAGGTTAGCAGAAAAAAAATGTTCATGGAATCTTGTGTTGGCAGGTTTGGAGTGCCTGATTTATATAGTTATAAGGTGCTAGCACTTGGATTTTTTTTTATGAAACAATGACAGGATCCAACACCAATCTGGTGACAGATTGAAGTTTTAATTAGATTGGGTAACAAAGAAATACATAGGTCTATGCCCACATTTCATGTTTGGGACCTAAGGGAGATAAATTTTTGGTTTGAAAAAAAATGGTTGTATAAGAGTCCCACATATAAGACTCTATCTGTTCTCTTTTTTCTATTGAGTAATCTTCAAATCAAGGTGAAAAGCAGGCCCTTAAGCTGGAAGAATTGGTGGATATCTGGCATATAATATATTGAGGATATCTGTGATGAGAAGCCTGTCAATTGTTACCCCTAACAAATATTAAGCAGAAACATCCTACTTTACAAACTGGGTAGTGGCAGTATCTACAGCTGTGTGCAGGGATGCAATGAGGTTCACAGGTTCATAGAACAATACTAGGTATTGGCCTGGAGGCCCTTATAATCCTAGCCTAGAATTTCACCCATGTTCCTACAAAGTCAGCACCTGTTTTCCCTGTCCAGCAAGGACACAGGTGGGATCCCAGGGGTATATTTTCTGTTTGCCATCCAGTTGTCCAGGCTCCTCTTAAAGAGGGCTAGTGAGGTACTCTGCTTGACATGGAGAGGAAGTCTATTCCACAGATGGAGGAGTCATTGGGGCACAAATCTGTCCCTCCAACAAGTTCTATTAAAGTCACAGACCAGGTTGAGACCTTGCGTGTGGGTTGCTTGAGTGGAGTTTGACTTACGGATATGCAGCAACTCCATAAAGGCTGAGTCTGAGATGGTCTTGTATGCCAGACACAGGTCACCTCTGAGCAGTTTGTACAAGACTGAGTAGAGGGACAGGGCTTTTAGCCTATCTGTATAGGATAGATGTTTGAGACCCTGAATTTTACTGGTCAGGATCCTCTGTGGTCTCTCCAACTGCTGCATGTGCTTGGCAAGGTACATGCCGAAGGGGGCATTGTACTCGATAGTGGGTCTGATAATGGAGGAGTACAGGGATGTTATGACCTCCTTGTTCCTGGATGAAATACCCTTACTTATGAGGTGAGCCATGTAGAAAGCCTTCTGTACAACAGAGGCAAAATGGTGGTCAAAAGTCAGGTTGCTATCAACCTGGGTGCCCAAGTTCCTCACGACTGATTGCATGCTTAGTACATTGTTATTAATGTGATAATTAGTGTGGACACCATTTTTCCCAAAGGGGATAATGATGCATTTCTTGGCATTCAGTTTGAGGCCATGTTTCTGGCACCAGTCCTTAGCTTGGTTAAGGCCCTCTTGGAGGATGTTCACATCACTAGGGGAATTTATGACAGTGCCCACCTTGTAGTCATCTCCAAACTTGGTCAGCCACAGACCACTGGTTTTGGCTTGCACCTCAGAAAAGTATATCCCAAACAGTAGAGGCCCCAAGACCGATCTTTGGGGTACACCACTTGTTATGGGTCTACTACTAGAGGTGGCTTCCCCTAGTTTGGCTGAGTGGGTTCTATCAGTGAGCCAGTTAACTACCCATCTGGTAACATATGGGTTGATGCCTAGCTGGGAGAGTTTATCTATTATGCCTGAGTGGGGAATAGTGTCAAAGGCTTTGGCTAGGTCAAGGTAGGAGGTGTGCACTATCTAGCCCTCATCCATGGCTTTGGTGACTGTTTCATAGAAGGTGAGCAAGTTTAACAGGCATAATCTCCCTTTCACAAAACCAAATTGGGTAGGATCAAGTGTTTGGAGGTTGCCAATGTCCTTGTTTATAAGGCCGATGATAACGCATTCCTTGGCCTTGCAGATCAGGCTAGTTAGGCTGATGGGACTATAATTGCCTGAGTCAGTGGACGCTCCACCTTTTTGCAGAGGGATGACAGTGGCTGTCCTCCAGTCTGCTGGGATGAAGCCGCTGCACAGGCTTTGGTTGAATAGGTTGCCTAGTGGTGCTGAGAGCTCTTGACTGAGTTTGTGTAGGACACAGCCAGGTATTTTTTGCCTTTGAGCAGGCATTAATAATCTGCTCTCTGGTGATGAGGGAAGAAGGGCTGGTGCTGGGATGTCCTGGTTTACTGTTGGGTGAGACAGAGGGGTGAGGTGAGGGGGAAACAAAAGAATGATTATAGTGAAAGAGGAGTGGATGTCAATGCTTAAAATGCTTAACAGAAAACAAAGACAGAGAAGGTTAAGTGCATAGCTCAGGTTAAGGGGGATATATGGTAAGGTCAGAGAAAATCAGTCCTACACTCTAGGGATTTATAATTAGGCTGAAAGGACAACTAAGAACAAGTAAGAACCCTTTCTCCTATATGAAGAATGGGAATGACCTTTCAGGTAACTTAATACTAAGGACTGGCCACCACTGGCAAGTTTATGTTTCTCGTAAGTGTTTTATAGATGACAGCTTTCACCAACACAATTTTTCAACAGAGAGTGGGCAAAAAATGCATTACGCTCATTTGGTTTGGTTTTGTACTAAGGTTCAGGTTTGCTAGAAATGTATCATTAGTGAGACAGAATGGGAAAGGGACTGATTGGAAGTTTTGGCTATATGGGCTCTCTCTAAAGCAAATACTGTGGGGGAAAACAGAGTTGACATGGGTCCACATAGTCTGAGCCATCTTTTTTACAAGGAATTTTGAGCATTGGAAACAGCTTCCAGAAGGTATTATGCATAGCTTATGTAAGTTAAGTTATAACCTGGGGGTGTTGTTTGGTCATGAAGCTTGATATGGGCAAATGGAAGGGATATTGGTATGTATTTTTATACATGTTATGAACAGACTTACATATTTTATTGCAGTCTGTTTTGATCATGTAATTTTATGTATGTAAAATTATATTTGCATGACTGGAAAAGGTTTATTAATATGATTGTTTTTCTAGTTTATTTTCTTGTTAATAATGGCATGTTTGACATTAGAGTGATTGAAATTTCAAGGCTGCTATTATTGACATATGTTGAAGTGTATTATGGTTCAACATAGTGCCTTGTTGGATTAAAAAAAAAAAAGATAAAGCAGTGCCTGCTAGTAACTATTCACATGGGCGGAAGTATATAACTTTCGCTACGTGATATATTCTGTGGAAAAATGCATGCTTAACAGAGTGAGCCATATACAGTTCCGGTGGACAAAGATGAATGCTATTTCAAAATCTATCAAGATAGCATATTCTGAGTCACCGTTTTCACTCTGCCTTCAAAGCAGAGTAATTAGATGTCTGTTGTGACCTGTGCTGGATCTCAGTGTGATAAATTCAGCTTGAGCACTGTAAGCGAAATAGGACAAGGGGGCTAAATGAGCAGAGCAAGAATTTTTGCATAGGATTTTTCTTCTTTGATGTGAGCTATGGTGTGCTAATGTTCTACTTTTGCTGTGTTCTTGCCATGCTTATAGAGTACGATAATTCTAGATTCCCACAATGATTGGGGAGTGTTCCTATAAGGAGCATACACCCGAACAAAGGCTGAAGTAGGTACAGCAGCTTATCTTCAAGTATTTTATAGATGTAGGCTGTCAAGTCATTCAGCCCTTGAACCTTTCCTAATAGTGTTCGTTAGTCAAAGTCAAAGTAAACTTTATTGTCGATCAGATATACACAGCAGTGCAAGCTGAACGAAATTACATTGCTTTGGTCCCCATGCAAGACGTAACAATGAACACATAGTTTGAGTGACAGTAAGACTAATGGACATACAGTAATAATTAAAATATTAACACAATAAATGACCACAAATGGACAGAATACTAATAGCAGTGTGGAGAGAAAGGCGTATCCCAGATGACTAGAGAAAAAACATACTTCTGCCAGTGTACAAGAACAAAGGGGACTTCTCCAACTGTAGGCAGTACAGAGACATCAAACTGGGGTTCTGGAGAGGGTGATTGATAAATGAATATGCAGAGTAGTAGAATATAAGACAGAAGATTAGCAGTTCGGATTCAGATCAGGATGCAACACAATTGAGCCGATGTTTGCAGTGAGACAGATACTTGAGAAGAAGCTAGAGATGAGGAGACAGTCCAACTAGGCATTCCTAGACTTGGAGAAAGCATATGACAAGGTCCCAAAAAAACTGATCTGGGCAGTATTGTGGTGGTTTGTAGTCCCAGAAACATTGGTGGAATTACTGCAGGCTATGTACAAGGACCCAATGACTCAAGTATGAACAGTGTTCAGCCTCAAAGAGGGATTCTAACTGGGAGTGGGTGTACACCAAGGTTCATTCAGCTCTGAGCCTACTGCTGTTCATACTGGTGATGGACTACATTAACAAACAGGTCGGAAGGGGCAGATCAACAAAGTTGCTGTATGCAGACGATGTGGCATTACAGGCAGACTCTAAGCTAGAACTTCAGCAAAAGATAGGAGAATAGAATGCAAAACTGAAGGCACATGGGATGAAAGCACAGATAAGATGGTGGTAATGGCAGCAAATTAGGGAAATCATAACAAGTTGAGAATAGAGATAGAAGGGAATACAGTGGAACAGATAAACAGCTTCAAGTATCTGTGAGGGGTGGTTGAGGAGAAGGGAATTCTAAATGAAGAAGTCAAAGCTAGAATCAGTGGGGTTGCAGCCAACTGGCATAGAGTGGCAGGTGTAGTCTATAACAGAATAATGCCAAAGAAGCTGCAAAGTAAAACCAATAAGATGCACTACTAAAAACCAAAACCAAAAACAAAAAATGGAATGAACATGTAAAACTCTAGCACCTTTTTATTACAAAACTGAGCACTTTCGTCTTCTGGTACAGACTCTGAAGATGTCTGTTTGTACCACAAGACGAAAGCACTCAATTTTGTAATAAAAAGCTGAAAAATAAGGTATGCAAGACAGTGGTGTGACCGGTACTACTGTATGGTACAGAAACCTGGGCAGTAAAGGCAGAACAGTTGAAGACGCTATAGGTGATGGAAATTAAGTGCCTGAGAAGGGTGGTAGGATGCCCACTGGGACAGACGAAGAAATGAAGACATAAGAGCAGAAGCCAAATTAGCTCCAACTACAGAAAAGATCAAAGAGAACAGATTATGGCGGTTTGGACAAGTGCAGAAAAGCAGAAGACAATCTGATGAGGAAGATCTGGGACCGACAGAAAGAAAGCAAGAGGAAGCGAAGACATCCAGCAAAGAGGTGGATGGATTGTGTGAAAGAAGATCTGCGACAATCAGGCATGAGTGTTGAAGAAGGCAGGAGTGTGGCACTGAATTGAGAGAGATGGTGACAGTTAACACAATACCCCAACCCTATGTAGAAAAAAATGGGGAAAAGGAGGGGGCTGATGATTTTATTTATCTATCTATCTATCTATCTATCTATCTATCTATCTATCTATCTATCTATTTATTTATTTACCATTTGTTAACTGGGAAAATCAGTGGAGGCCCAGGAGAAAAGCTCTACATTAGAAATAAATAACAGTAATAGATTTTACAGTTGTTGCACATGCAGAGTATAATATAATATAGATTATTAGTAACAAGAATAAAACTAGAAGGATTATAATCTAACAAAAATGCAAAATAGTTAAGGTACTAGAAATGACATGCTGATAATGTAATATTACAGAAAATGTTATGCTTGAGAAGACTTTTAGCTGCACTAGCCAGGAGGAGTACATGTACAAAGCCAAGAATCAGCAAGAAAGTTTTTAAGAAGATGTTTGAACTCAGTACAATAGTGCTGGTTCTAATGTGAGATGGAAGTAAATTCCAATGCCTTGCAACATAGTGAGAGTATAAGGAGTCTCTGGCAGTGTTTATGGATTTGGTTGCCTGTAATAAACAAGTATTAGCTGATCAAAGTGAACGGTTTGTTGAATAGGTTTGAAGAATGTTTTGTAGTGCAGGGGTTTTGTCAGCCTGATACAATATCTTGTGAGCCAAAATTAACTGATTTAAAAAAAAAGTTGCGGGAGTTCTAATCAAGACATTGTTTACAGTATGTCACAGTGGTATATATGATTTGGCGAATCAAAGGCAAATTTGGCTATTTTATTGTAACATTGCTCGAGTTTCAAGTTTGATGATGAATTGGACAGAAAAACATTAGACAATATTATACTAGTAGGTATTGCAAAGGCTATGACTTCACATTGTGATTACTTAGAATATTGTACTTCATCAGTTGTAGTATATGTTCTGATGTTCATATTGCACATTTATGGCATGGTGACTCACTCTTGACTAGTGCACATTTAGAAAGTAATAGCATAAGAAACCAGGTTAACTGTATTAGTTATTTAGATAGCATGAGGTATTTCAAGTGGTAATATGGGCTCCTCTAACTTGTTAATATCACTTTGGACAAGGTTGGTCAGGAGTGTAGAAGACAAAAATTGTGCAAATGTGCATGAAAGATTGTCACCCCATGACACATGTGGAGTAGAAGAGTTCTAATATAGTTAAAGAAAGCCTTATGATTATCTTTGGAAAAGCAACTTTTAATGTTAGCCCTGGGCTCTTTGCAGGCTAGCTTGAGGTTACTTTTACAATGGAGGACTGGAAATCATTCATTTGTGTTACTGAAAAGTTAGTTGATAATTATCTTGCACCATATGGCTTATTCTTAAATTTGCTGTAATACTTATGACTGATATATGAATGGGTGCTTTAAATGTATGAAATTAAGGTGATAGTAAAAGTCAGTGGTATAAGCAGCTGATTTGGGTAGAGACCACTGGGGAGGACAGCTGTTTAAATGTCATTAGGTCATCTACATTTCTTAGTAGGTTGACCTTAAAGAAATCTCTTAATGCAGTTAGACTGGAATGAGTCATGGGCTGAGTTCTTAAGGAGAATGTGATAGCCTGACAGTCCAACTTAATCATGGACAGGGAGATTTTAGATTTAAACATGGAGCAAGCAAGGGCTTTACATTATAAGGATTTGATCAAGGAAATTGGAACCTTTAGTTGCAGAACACATGATTTTGTAAAGAAGGAAACACATTAAATATCTGTTTGTTGTCTACATTTTCCAGTTAATGGATGAGTAGTTAAGGTCACTCAAAAGGAGTGCATTAGATTCAATAGGCAGGGCCTCCATCTAGGTGAGGTAGGCATCACTGAAGGTGTAATAATAAAATAATTGGACTTATTTAGTGATACTAAGATATCCACTTGAGGTTATTATTGCCATGCAGAACTCACTATGAGACAATGGAATTGCAAATTAATACACATACGCTTTGCCATTGTCAGACAGCCTGAAAAACTGGTAGGTGCTAACTCCAGGTAAATAGGGAGTGTTCTCATTGCACTGAAATCTAGTTTTGGTAATTACGCAGACATGCATATAGTCAAGGGCCTTCCCATTTTTGTATTAAGAGTCTTCACATTGAGCTGTGCCAAGATGTTACAGAATGGATTACAATTTATTACTCTGAAGGCCTAGAAAATAGAGTCTGCCTAAAAAGGCACTATGGAACTAGAAAATGTCTTAGTCAATATGTACAAGCCCTGACAGGAGAGGTAAGGGCCAACATAACAAAGCAGGCAGAAACATCAGCCATCATCTATCATCAATACAAATTTCATAACCCTAGAATGACACCAATTACTGAAACAGTTAAAGTTAATTTTCTTGTCTTAATTGTGGCAGGCTTATGACACACAGTAAAACATATCATAGCACACTACAATGCAAGCATGTAAGACACAAATAAAGTATGCTTAGAAAGCACAACACGGTATGCAAATGAGAACACTCAGTACAGTACATGTAGTATAGAACAGTAACATGGAAAGAAAACACTGATGCAGATAAAGATCACACTGCTGGAAGGAAACTAAAACTTAAGGAGGTTTAAACACTACAGTGCTGTATAAAAATGTCAAAAGTAAAGCAGCTAAAGTGTACATTCCAGCTCTAAAGCAAGCTGAAAGGCACACAGTAAAACACAGCATACTAATGCAGATAAATAACATGTCAAAGGCACATAGTACTGGGTAGTACACTAATGCAGATAAATAACATGCCAAAGGCACATGGTACAGTGTAGTATGCAAATGCAGATAAACAACATGGCACATGCAGACAGTACAATGTAGTACGCTAATGCAGATAACTAACACACCATAGGCACACAGTACAGTGTAGTATACACATGCAGATAAATAACACAGCATAGGCACACAATACAGACTAGTATGCTAATGCAGACAAATAACATGGCATAAGGAGATGATACAATGTATTATACTAATGCAGATAAATAGCATGGCATAGCCACACAGTACAGTGTAGTACACTAATGCAGATAAAATAGCATAAATAAACAGTACAGTGTGGTACACTAATGCAGATAAATAATACTCCACTGGCACACAGTACAGTATGGTACAGTAATGCAGATAAATAACACTCCATAGGCACACAGTACAGTGTAGTACACCAATGCAGATCAATAACATGACATAGGGACACAGTACAGCATAGTATACTAATGCAGATATATAACATGCCAAAGCCACATGGTACAGTGTAGCACACTAATACAGATAAATAACACTGCAGGACATATAGTGTGGTGTAGCATACTAATACAGATAAATAACGTGGCACAGGCACCCAGTGCAGAGTAGTACACTAATGCAGACAATAACATGCCATAGGTGCACAGTACAGTGTGGTACACTAATGCAGACAAATACGCCACAGGTGTGCAGTACAGTGTGGTACACTAATACAGACAAATAACATGCCATAGGTGCACAGTGCAGTGTAATATACTAATGCAGATAAAGAAGCATACACAGATGCTACAATGTAATACCTTAATGCAGATAAATAACACACCATAGACATACAGTACAGTGTGGTATGCAAATGCAGACAAATAATACAGCACAGGCACACAGCAGAAAGCAGTATACTAATGCAGATAAACAACACTGTACATGCAGACAATACAATGTAGTACACTAATGCAGATAAATGACACACCATAGACACACAGTATAGTTTAGTATCCAAATGCAGATAAATACACCATAGGCACACAGTACAGTGTGGTATACTAATGCAGATAAATAACACACCATAGGGACACAATACAGTGTAGTACAGTAATGAAGATAAATAACACACAACAGGCACACAGTACAGTGTAGTATACTAATGCAAACAAATAACACTGCACAGACACACTGAAGAAAATGTTGCCGGGAATGACAAATTGGAAAAACACAATAAAAGTGGCATGAATCTGTCTGATGAAGTTTGAAGCAGCTAAGGGGAACAGAACCCACTATCATATAATGCAGCATTGTGTAGTATACACTGCTCATATGATTGTCAATCTAGATGTCTCCACATAAAGTATATTATGCTGCAATTCATGTAGATGAAATCCAATCATCTCCATTGAGAAGAACAAAAACATTAATCACAACAAACAAATGACAAACACATCAACATATTACCTACACCCATTTACCTATCCATATATTTATTTATTTATTTTATTTTACATTTTTTTACCGGGGAAAGTCCAACTGGAATGAGGTCCATTTAGAGCAGAGGCCCGGGGAGAAAAGCTCCACATCAAACAATATGTACAGTGGTAAATATACAATCAAAAAGATATATCATACAATGGTTTGTTCCAAGCAAGATTAATTTACACATAATAGACTCTGGATGGCAGTATTTGGGAGAAAAGACTCCACATTAACTGATTCAATCAAAAGAGACATCACACAAGACATAATAATTTACACATAGTAGGCCCTGTATGGGAGTATTTGAGTACTGTATAATAGAGATAATAAGCAGTGAGGAGAGGAAGGTAGCAAGAATTGGAGGACAGCAGGAAAGCATTTATGTGATACAAGGACAGAGCCAGGATTGCAAGAGGTTTGACTTAAGTAACTTTTTGAACAGTGAGATAGATGGTGTTAAAGAGATATTTTGGGGGAGGTTATTAAATTTCCTAGCTATGGTATGAGAGAAAAGAGCTTTCCCTACAGTATTGTTGGCTTTGGATATACAGAGCAGGGTTTTGTTGGATGAGTGTAGGGGACAGTTTGCTGAATATTGGTTTAGTAGTTGGTTTAGGGCTGGAGTTTTGTGGGGATTCTTTAGTATGTTGAAGATGAGCACTAGTTAGTGATAACTAACTAATTGAGGGAATTCTAACCACTGTAGCTCCTTTAGGGCAAGACAGTGATGGCTTCTAAAAGTGGCGTTATTGGCGAATTTTGCAATTTTATTGTAACATGATTCTAGTTTGTCTAGGTCTGTTTTCCTGATGTGGGTTAGGATTGGTGATGCATAAATTAGTGTAGACAAAAGGTGGGTTTGGGCTAGGGTGATTCGTGCTTGGTCTGATAGGAACTGTTTGTGTTTGTATAAAGTTCCTAATTTGTTATGTACCTTTTTTAATGGATTGAGAGATACAGACATCAAAGTGAAGACCCTTATCTATTTCAACACTGAGGAGCTTAGTATGGGGGGAGGGAGAGATTGTGGTGCCATTTTTGGAGGTGATTGTGAAGGAAGGCGGTGTGGTTTTTGGATTTGTTGGGGGTTGAAAAGAAGTCATTTGGTCTTCCTTGGGTTTAGCTACAGTTTGATATCATTAATCCATTTTTCCAGGGAGCAGAAGGATTCTTGGGTAAGCTTTTGAAGAGTGGTTATGGATGGGGCTAAGCAGATTAGGGTTGAGTCATCTGCGTACTGTGTAAGTGATGCATGCAGGGTGGAGGTATGTAGTTTTTTGGTGAAAATGGTGAATAGTAGAGGACCCAGTACTGATCCTTGTGGAACACCTGTAGTAGTTGGTAGTAGAGGTAATAGTACACCTTGCCATTTGACTGATCAGAGAGATAGTTTTTGAACCAGGAAGTAGTGGAGGGGGTGAAGGATGTGGTGGATAAGGTGTCTAAGAGTAGGTTATGAGAGACAATGTCAAATGCTTTAGATAGATCTAAGAATATGGCTGATATGAAGTTGTTGTTTCTTAGCTGGTTAACCTGTTTGGTAAAGGAGAGAAGAGCAGTAGTTGTACTATGGTTTGGGCGGAAGTCATGCTGTGTAAAGGAGAGATTATGTAAGGTTAAGAAGTGCATCACTTGGGTGTGGATACATTTCTCCAGGAACTTGGAAAGGGGGGATAGGATAGCAATGGGGTGGTAATTTGATAGCTCATAGGAGTTGCTGCCTTTATGTAGGGGAATAATATATGACACTTTCCATAGTTGGGGGATGTAAGCTTCTTGTATGGAGTGATTTATAAGAATTGAGACAGGGTAGGCTACTGACTCTGCAGTTAGTTTTAGGAAATTAGTGGGTAGACCATCTACTACGAGAATGGTAGGTTTTAGTTTTGAGAGTAGTTTTTTAACTGTGGAGGATGGTACAGGTGAGAGTGTAAAGGAGGGTGTATTATTGTGATCTATAGTTGGGGTGAATATAGAATTATTGTTAGATAGCTGGCTAGAAAATGAGAGAATAGATTCTGTGAAGGGATGGTAAAATTGAGAAGCTATGCTGTCATTATTAGTATTGGTGTTGGGAGCTAGGGTGGTAGATTTGCCTGCTTTCAGAAGGGAATTGAAACCTTGCCAGAAGTTTTGGGGGGGCTTTGGAATATTTTTTTTTTTTTTTGGATACCTAGGAAATAGTTTTGTTTATCCATTTTTGTTTGCATTTTGGTCTGATTGTTGATATTTTAGTCTGTCTTGGCTAGTGTTATTCTTTTTCCAGATCTTCCAGGCATTGTCTCTGGCTTTTAGTAGGGCTTTTGTGGTCCTATTTAGCCAAGGGACATAGTTAACTTTTGTTCAAAGCTTCCTGATGGGAGCTACTGTATTTAGAACATTCATAAAAGTACTATTGAAAAACTCAACTGCCTGGTCTAATGCTAGAGTGTGTAGTGCGTGCCAGTTACATTGTTGTAACATGCTGTTAAGAATTTGTGGATTTACCTTGTGTTTATCTCTAGCATACATATATATATATATATATATATATATATATATATATATATATATATATATATATATATACTCACACATACATATCTACACCCAGTCATCCATCTATCCCCCATCCATCCATATATACAGACATACCTAAAACAAGGCATCCATCCATATATCCATACATACCTAAATGCAGTCATCCATCCATCCATCCATATATTTATATATATACAACCATATATACATTAATACCCACACCCTGTTATCCATCCACATCCATCCATCCACCCACATCCATCCATCCAACCATCCTTCCATTCAAGAATCTATTGATCCTACCACTCAAGCATTTTCAACACCACTTGTCTTGCTGTGAGTGACAGTATAGTAAACACAGCAGGGTAGGCAGTACCAACATCTGCAACAATGGCCAGCTCATTCTGTGAGATCTTCCAAGAGTTCTTAAGTAAGCTGGCACATAAAACCACTTCATCAAGTTGGCCTTAATGTTTCCTATCAGTAAGCCATGTCTTGTGCACTTCCCATGATAGATGCCTAGGAAGTATCCTCACAAGGTGCTTTAACTACCTCAGACAGTTCTTCCTAACTTAAAGGATCCCAGATCCTTCCAGACTGCTAATAGAGTACAGGCAGGATGTAGTGGGTGGAGAACAGTGTCAGGAGTGATTTGTGACAGACGAGTATCAGTAAGAGTGAAAGGGAATGTCTACAAGAGGAGAGTGAGACCAGCTATGTTATATGGGTTGGAGACAGTGGCACTGACAAAAAGGCAGGAGTCAGAACTTGACGTGGCAGAGTTGAAGATGTTAAGAATTGCACTGGGTGTGACAAGAATGGACAGGATTAGGAATAAGTATATTAGAGGGTCAGTCCAGGTTGGAAGGTTTGGAGACAAAGCCAGAGAGGCAAGATTACGTTGGTTTGGACATGTGCTGAGGAGGGATGCAGAGTATATTGGGGAAAAGATGCTAAGGATGAAGCTGCCAGGTAACAGAAAAAGAGGAATGCCCACGATAAGGTTTATGGATGTGGTGAGAGAGGACATGTAGATGGTTGGTGTGACAGAGCAAGATGTAGAGGACAGGAAGAAATGGAAACAGATGATCCACTGTGGCGACCCCTAACGGGAGCAGCCAAAAGAAGAAGAAGATCACAGGCCATGAGCTCTGCAATTTTGAAAATAAATTAATTTCTGCAACTGATATAAAATAGCTAATTTTTTTCAGTCACTATCTGAACTCATGACTGTAGATAAATGAGGAGACATTACAGTCTGTTAAACTAAGAGTCTCATTATATCATTCCAGTCTTACTTCACTATCCCACACCTCTGTTCAATATTTGCAGTACTGGTACAGCTGTACACATCCAGTGGTCAATATCCCAATCTTATCCCAATATTCTCTGCCCACACTCTATAACTAGACCACAATATACTCAAACTCCTCCAGATGAAGTAGTTGCTTCTTTCTCATTTGCAGAAATTCATGTACTCTTTTCTTACAGGGGAGACCATGATACATGATTTGTACTCTAAACTTTTCACATTCAGCAGGAAAGATCCCATCTACATGTGGCCAACAGAACATCATCATCTGAAGTGCAAAGAGAAAATATGCAATACTATCATGGCCCCAAATTGGATTTGCTCTGAACCTCAGCTGTGCAATGATATCATATAGGTTCAACGGTTCATGTAAGGTTACTAGGCTAACAGCCCTACAGCCCTTACAAGCCTAGCCATATTTATCCCAAGTTACCCCAATTGTCGGTGGTAATGTGAGTGAAGTTTACAGAGGTAAGGGTCTGTACACATGAATGCCTGGCACTTACTGCAGAAGATTAAGGTTCTAAGCTGTCAATGAGCTGTTATATAGTGTTTGACTCCTTTGCCTTCATGTGCTTACTGTGCGACTTTGAGCAAGTCACCTAACCAGACAGTGCTTTGAGTTGATTATAAATTTGGACTAGGTTCCTCAGTCATCTCCTGGACTGCATGCCTAGTAACTGCCTACAAACCTAAGAGCAGGAGACACATCCCTGGTATACTCATATACTTGTGTTCAATATGTGTCATTTAAATACTCAGAACATGGGTACAATTGTCTCTCCATAAATACAGGAGTGAATGGTGCACACTAGTGTTCTTACCATTTAGTACTGTTATAGCACTTAAAATCCATCCATCCATCCATCACCCCTTTTTCCCATTTTTGCACATGGGTCGGGTGTCACTTCAAACAGTGACAATCATCTAAAGTCAAGGTTTATAACTCCGGGTGCCTTGCCTTGGCATTGTAGTTCTTCCACATCACACACTCACACGCAAACTCACTCATATGGCCACTTTAAAGTGTCCAGGCCACATACTATGTGTCTTTGGAAGGAAACCAGAGCACCCAGAGGAAACCCATGCAAACTCAGGAAGAACATGAAGACTCAGCAAAGAAGGCACCCCAAATGAGAATTGAACCAGGGAACTTCTTGCAGGGAAGTGACAAAACTATCTGCTGTGCCACTGTGCCTTCCCCACACAATATTCAAAGGTATACAGTTATATGCTATTTCAAGTTTACACATGCTCAAAATCCAGCATTGGTAAAGTCAAAAGTCAGCACTAAACATGATCAGGATTATAAGCAACACACATCAATTGCATTTCCAGAATCGTTTTCTAAATGATTCATTCTTTAATTGCTGTGATTTATTTTAGGTACATGACACATAATCACATGAAATATGCTGTTCTCATTATGTAACTCTTAATTCTGGTAACATAGTATAGACATCATCTTAAAATCCTCTCTAGAAAGATCAGTAAGCCATCATGACCAAGAGAGGAAAAAAAAGATTAGCCAAGAATATTTTGGTAGACTGAAACTAATGCTGAAAACTGGTCTAAAAGATATATATATATATATATATATATATATATGATTTTTTACAACTGAGTAACAGAAACCTAGAACATTCTAGCAATTTATCTATCTTCTTCCAGCTTTTCCTGGTTAAGGTTCACTACAGAAGATCACCTGTTTGCTCATGATTGGCAGTAGAGTTTTACAGTGTTGAGTTGCCAGCCTGGCACCCAACCTTCCACGGAAGGCACACACATGTATACACTCATGCCTAGGGCCAATTTAGAGTATTCAATCTACCTACAGCATGTCTTTGAGATGTAGGAGGAAACTGGAGCACCCAAAGAAAACCCACGTGACCACAGGGAGGACATGCAGACTCTGCACAGAAGGTACCACAGCCAAGGATCGAACTGGAGAACCTCTTGCTGTAAGGCAGCAATGCTAACCACTGCACCACCAGGGATGCCCACTAGCAATTTATCTATACTAAGATTAATTACCACATATGACACCAATACTTTTAAAATTCATGAAATAATCAATAAATATTGGTATGTGTTATATACAGATATGTACATAAAAGTATATTTAGTTTGCTTTTATTTTTTGTATTTTGTGTATTTTAAATACTGTAGTTTGTTTTCTTTACCTTGTGTTTTACTTGCATTCTGCTTTAACAGCATATTAAAACTGCAAAAGAGACCACAGCTCTCTCTCTCTCTTCTGAGTCAGGCAGAATTTTTTCCCGCCCTCCCACCTAGTCATAGTTGTCTTGTTAAATACCACTGTCTTTCTAGTTGCCTGCCTCTTATGTTAATCTGACCATATATCTCATTTCCTCTCTACTTTCACTGGCTTGTGTGAGTAATCACTAAATCAAACCCCCCTTCATTTATTGGCCATCCTACTGAATTTCATAGTACCAGAATACAAATGTGACCACCCCTTTCAACCCATCTTGCTGTTTTAAAAATAGTAACTCTCCACTAAACCTTAACTTTTTAAACAGGTAAAACTTAAGTTACCTACTTTCACGTCTAACGTCTCTAGTGCACACTGCAGTGTGCATTTTTTTTCATCTTACCTTTAAGCATCCCTTTGACTAGCACTTTCTCTAATACCTGCTGGAAAGCACTAGGAAGCCTTAAACTGATACAAGCACTCAACTCTCCTTGTTAATAGGAGAAATTAATAGTAGGCACTAAACAGCCTATAATTGCAAAGTACCTTGCTAAGGTAAGGGAAAAAGCTCCTGTACTTTACAAAAAAAAAAAAAAAAAAAAGCACCATACCAGGCATGTCCAAGGGTCAGCTTCCGGTGATTTCTCCTGTCCACCTGGTGAATCTGGGCATACTGGGCCAATGCAGCAATTGCCTCATGTACACAGACAACCCTCTCCTCCTACCACCCAACACTACAACCTATGAGAGATGCACTTACATAGCCAAAATGGAAGCAAAGCTCTCTTCACCCAAGATTGTGCTAGACATTCAAGAGGACAAGGTTAACACCCACACTGCACCTCAAGCAACACATAGCCCTTCTAAACCCACACCACCAACACCCACATATAGCAACACTAAATCCACATATGCAGAGGCCCTTAACTGTAACCTGCCCAAGAAACAAGGACCTCTGAAGCTAAAACACAAACAAACACCAATCACAACCAAAGTGTCACATAGTTCACAACACCTGTGTGCCACCCAGCAACAGCCCCTAAGGCAAGACAATGTACCTAACACTTTAGTCATAGGTGACTCTGTAGTCCAGCACACTGATGTCCCTCTCACCAGGTTGAACAAGGAGAAAATTACAGTCAGCTGCCTGTCGGGTGCCAGGATCCGCCACATAACGCATGCACTCAAGTCACTCCACAACAAGTAAAAATATGACTCTGTCATTGTTCATGTTGGAGTGAATGACTTGAGATGTACCTCCCTGGACTACATGAAAACATACATGGAAGAGCTCTCGGATCATGTGGCCCAGGCAGGTATGACCCTAGCCCTGAGTAGCATCCTGCCTTCACCCAGAATGATACCACAATATAAGGACAAAATGATTGACTTCAACAATTGGCTAAGCTTCTGGTGTCATTCAAAGGGGATCCAGTATCTGTCTGCCTGGGATGACATGATTGACAGACCACGATGCTTTGCCAGAGATGGTCTGCACCTGTCGCCCCTGGGATTCAGGTTACTGGCTAAGGCTCTTGCCACCCCTATAGTGCCTTTTTTAGGCAAAGTTCAAAGGACAAAACCACCACCATAACGGGTACAAGCATGCAAAATCTGAACGTAATGCTACTCAATGCTAGAAGTCTAAACCTCAAAATGCACTCTCTTGAGGCACTCCTAAAAATGGAGAACATCGATATCTGTGCAGTAACTGAGACCTGGTTCAAGGCTCTAGAGAGCACCCCTGCAATACCAGGCTACAACTCTTACCACAATTTTCGGCCACCAAAGCAGGACCGGAACACTAAAGGTGGAGGAGTGTCAATATTCAACAAGGATATTCACACCACCAGGCTAGTTGCCCAACACAATGCATCTGAAATTCTCCAGGTGCAACTAACACACTAGGTAAGACTGCAATCCAAATTGTAGCTTGCTGCAGATCCCCCACCTAACTCCAAGATTCTCACTACACCTTTCTAAACATACTGTAAAATATTAAGATAGAACCAAACACCCTAATACTGGGTGATTTTAACTATCCTGCCATTAACTGGGAAAACTACTCATGTACCAACACCTTTGCACAACGGTTCTTGAAATTCATAAATTCCAATGCCCTGGATCAACTAATCCATAGTCCCACCAGGGGCTCCAATATCCTAGACCTGGTCATTACCAACATGGGAAGTCGATGCTCCAGACCTATGGTCTCCCCCCTTGTTAGTCAAGTCTGACCATAAGCTAATCATCCTTAACATCCACATCCCACCCCCCACCCCCCAGTAAGGAAACCTCCATAAAAAACTTCTCCAAGGCCAACTTCATGCTACTCAAGTCAGAAGTGACAAACTTCATGACACCCATGCAGACGGGAGCTGAAAGTTCATCTGCTGAATCCTACACTAAGGCACTGTACGTCCACTCATGCATAAATCGTGCCATTCCAAATAGAACCAAGATGCTCTCATCCAAAAAAAAGAAGCCAATCTGGTGGTCCCCTACCATAAACAAACTTTACAACAAAAGGAAGAAACTGTTGCAGAAAAGAGGAAAATCCCAGGATGCAAAAAACTTCCTTACCCGCCTCAGTAAGAAACTGAGATCCCTCATAATATCCTCCAAAGCTAGTTACGAAAATAAAATTGCCAAAGATTCCAAAGACAACCACAAGGCATTCTATAACTATGTCAAGAATCTAAATGGAAATGCTCAGATCTGCTCTGAGCTAAAACAGAATGGCATTAACTATACTGATCCCAAGGATATTGCCAATATCCTGGCAGATCGATTCAGTGCCAACTTCACCCCCCTCTCACCCCCTAAATGGCCCATCTCAATACCGGAAGATTGCCAAATTCCGGTAATAACGGCCACACAGGTAAAAAACGCACTCTCCAAATCTAAGAATGCAGCATCCATGGGACCAGATGACATCCCGGGCTATGTACTACATGAACTACAATATGAACTGGCACCTCACCTAAGTGTCAAGTTTAATCATAGCCTCACCTCAGGTTTCATGCCCACTGAGTGGAGCAGAGCTACAGTTATCCCACTCCACAAGGGGGGATCCACCTTGGATCCCGGAAACTACTGTCCCATCAGTCTGACAAGCCTTATCTGCAAGGCCATGGAGCTTATTATCATGGAACTTATAAACAAAGACATTGGCAACCTTCAAACACTGGACCCCACCCAGTTTGGGTTCATGAAGGGCCGATCTTGTCTCCTGAACCTGATTGACTTCTTCGAATCAGTCTCCAGAGCCATGGACAAGGGTAAGGTGGTCCACACAGCCTATCTAGACCTTGCCAAGGCCTTTGACACCATCCCCCACTCTGGAATCATAGATGAACTTACTAAGCTGGGCATTAATCCCTATGTCACCCAAAGGGCTGCTAACTGGCTTACTGATAGAACCCACACTGTAAAAGTAGCCGACTCCAAATCCAGCTCCAGACAAGTGACAAGTGGAGTACCTCAGGGTTCAGTCCTGGGACCGCTCTTGTTTGGCATCTACTTCTCTGAAGTACAGGCCAACACTAAGGGACTCTGGATAACAAAGTTCGCAGATGACTGCAAACTGGGAGCTATTATTGAATCCCCAAATGATATGGATACTCTACAAAAGGGCCTTACAGAAACAGATGCTTAATGCCAGAGCCATGGGCTCAAGCTCAATGCCAAGAAATGTATAGTTATCCCCTTTGGGAAAAAAACATGTATCATGAATTACCATATAGGTGGCAGTACACTAAACACCGAAAGTGTGATAAGAGACTTAGGGACACAGGTGGACAGTAGTCTCACCTTCAATAACCACATTGCCACAACAGTCAGGAAATCCTTCTATGTGGCACACCTCATCACTAAGGGCTTTTCATCCAGAAAAAAGGAGGTCATTGTCCCACTGTACTCATCCCTCATTAGACCCATTATAGAATACAACGCCCCTTTTAGTATGTACATCTCAAGACATCAGCAACAACTGGAAAGGCCGCAGAAATACCTCACTAAAAGAATCACAGGCCTAAAGCAGATGCCCTACGCTGACTGCCATACTCTGTCGCATATCGTCTACTCAGAGGCGATCTTTTCTTAACATACAAGGCCATGTCAAACCCAGAGCTGTTGGACATGCTACACTTAAAGAAATCCCAATCCCTCAGAGCCACACGCTCCAGGGATCTAAACCTTGTCATCACAATAAACAAAACATGCTGGAGGGATAGGTTCCTGACCCAGAGACTCCCCAGACTCTGGAATAGATTGCCCATACATGTCAAGCAGAGGGCCTCTTTGGTCCTCTTCAAAGGGAACCTTGAGAATTGGATGGGAGAAAGGAAATTCACCCTGGGGATCACGTCAGTCGCCCTGCTAGACAGGGTTCCAGGGAAGTAAATAGTGTGGGAAGAAATAGCCAGGGAATTGTTATGGCTAGGCTTGTATAGGCCCTAGGGCTGATAGCCTAGTACCAACCTATGAAGCTATATATATATATATATATATATATATATATATATATATATATATATATATATATATATATATATACATATATATATATATATATATATATATATATATATATATATGTATATATATATATATAATGTATACACACACACACACACACACACACACACACAAAATATATATATATATATATATATATATATATATATATATATATATATATATATCAGTACAAACACATATATAGACGTAAATATAAATGTATGGGTCTGTCAGAAGACTGAAAGTTCAAAAGACCGAAAATTAAAATGTTTAAAACTCAAAATATTGAAAGAAAAAAAAGACGGGGTAAGCCTCCTGCACACCTCACCCCCCCCCCCCCCCTGCTAATTATATATACCAATTCCAGGATCGCTAGACACTGGCAAAAGGGCAAATTCCATTTTCGATATTTTGAGCTTTAGATATTTTCATTTTCAGTCTTTTGAGCTTTCATTCTTCTGAAGGGGATATATAAGTATATATATAAAGATATATATATATATATATATATATATATATATATATATATATATATATATGTATATATATATATATATATATATATATATATATATATATATATAGATAGATATATATATAAATATATATATAGATAAATATAGATATCGATAAAGTGGCACCCTAGCAAATACTGTGGGACTTGTGGAGCTACAATTATGAGGAAATCTGTAAGAATTCACATTTGCCCTGAGAATCAGATTCCTCACAACCCTGTCTTGGGTCAGCATAGGAAGAGAGAGAGAGAAATGTGGGCCTCTCTGGCCAAGGAAGGCAGCAACAGACATACCTCTCAACTGTAACTGTACAGATTTTCGCAGAATGTTCAGATTTTGCCTCATATTTTTGGTCCGTTTTTTGTAAAATTGTGGTTTTCTGATAAATTAGTAGCAAATTATTGAAGACTGAAGTTAGAAAATTGTGACAGATGTTTAAATTTCAAACTTCATACCCTTCAGAAAATTCATGCTAATGCAAAACTTGTTATTCTATCAACTTTCTAAGTTTGTAAGAGCGATATTTAAAAATTGCCTCTATTTTTGGGCCTCTGTCCCACTTTTATTTATGGCTTTGTCCAGATTTCTTGCTCTAAGAGGTTGAAAGGTATGGTAACGTAGACAAAGTACTGAGGAGGGACACACCGGCAGTGGCGTGTACAATGTGAGAATGCATACTGGAGATGCTGGTCTGTCTAGTAGAAAACAGAAATACTGGAGATATGCATACTAGCTGAGGTGTGTGGTAAACAAAACCAAATATTAAAGACTTTGCCTCAGAGTTTATTGACCAGAAAAGAACTATGACCTCTAGGGCATTATTTTCTTTTGAGAGACTTTTTGTTATTCATTCTTGTCATTTTACATGGGTAATTCATTGTAAATAAAGTATACTTGAAAAAATAAAACAGTCTCCAGCTGTTAGTAATACTATTATTTATTTATTCCTTTGTTTGTTTGTTTTTAAAAATATTTATGTTTATCTCTGTTGACTGGGGTAGAATACTGATTCCTGAGGACTTTTTTCGAAATGCTTCATCACTAATTTGTTGTGGTTTGCATTTAGCCAAGTGGCATATACCATATGACATATACTGCCCTCATTGTGTGTAACATTTAATTTAGATATCATAATAAAAACATCATCTTAAATTGTTCTTGGTATAAACATCTAGGAAAGAGTAGGAAGCCATCATGACCAAGACAGAAACAAAAGATTACAAAGGAATATTTCAACAAACTGAAGCTAATGCTGAAAATTGGTCTAATGTCTGAATCTACGGTTACAAGGCAATCTGTAAGGAGAATTGGCAATTGCCCTGAGGACAGGATGCTTTATCCATTTCTTATAAAAGGAAGGGTCAGGGTAGGAACGGAGAGAGAAAGATGACCTCTCTAGCAGAGAGACAGAAAGAGAGAGAGAAGCTCCTGTGGAGAGACACACAGGCAGAGAGACCTGTACAATGTCAGAGTGACTATTGGAGTTGCTGTCTGTCTGGTATGAGAGACACACTCAGGCCGAGGTCTGTGGTAAGCAAAACCAAATATCAAAGACTTTGCCTCAAAGTTTATTGACCAGAAAAGACCTATGAACTATTGCCATTTGAGAGACTTTTTATTTGAGCTGACATGGCTTAATAAAACAATTATTCTTAGTTTTCATTTTAAATGGGTTATTCACTGTAAACAAAGCACACTTGAAAAATAAAGCATTCTCCAGGGTTTGGTAATACTATTATTTGTTTGTTAGCTGGGGTAGAAACTGATCCCTGAGGAACTTTTGTGACAAAAACAAATCTAACATGGCAAACATTCTCAGATTTAGAAGAAATATTTCAGAAGAAAACAGATGGAAGCTAAACCAGATGATCCCAAGAAAAAGCAGAAGAAGGTGTAACAGTCTAGTCATAGTATTTTAATCTTGTAGAAAAACATTTTCACTATCAGAAAACAATAAAATAACCAGACTCATAGTTTCAAGAGCTTAGTTAAAAACTACTTCACAACAAAAGTGTTTGTGGGGAAGGGAATCAATCACTTCTTCTAAATCAGCCTGTGACTGACCTAAGAGTAAGGACTGCAAAATATAATAATAATAATAATAATAATAATAATAAGTGAATGGAAGTGAATGTGTGTCAGTGGTAAGTTATAGGGGGAAAGTGCAGACAGACTGTGTGGCAATGGTTTACTTATAAGATTTTGTTCATCTGATTCTAGAGTCAGAGTGTGTTCTAGTTTGCCGATCTTTGCCACTCTAAAGCTGTCAAGCTACATCAAACTACACCAAATAACAGCTCAGTAATCAAAGTGTGCTCTGGATATTTAAATGTCCATGTCAGTACACAAAGTAACTTCATATTTTTGTTATTACCTTTACTCTGCAACCTGTTGTTTTAGGGTACTGGTATGACATTTCACTTACATCTGAACAAGTGACTTTTGGTCATCACATCACTGATCCAGTTTTCCTTTATAAACCTGAGTGGAAAAATAAATACTTAAAAGAATATTTATTTATTTACTGACATTTGTTAACCGGATTGGTCCAATTGGGCCAAGAGCCCATTTTCAGTGGAGACCCGAGGAGAAAAGCTCCAATTACATACAGATTAAGTATATATAACAATTTAGTGTACAATTAAAAACATACAAAATAGTATAGTGTATGATTTAAAAACAATTAATTAAATTGGCTAAACACTGCAAGTTCACTTAAATTCAGAATTTCAAAGAAAGCTATTACATAACAGAAGGTGACATTAACTAATATATTTCTCAACCTTTTAGATCATGCAATCTGGACAAAGTTATAAATAATAGGGGGACTAAGGCCTAAAAATAGGGACACATTTTAAATATTGCTCTTACAAACGTAGAAAGTTGAGTGAACAACAGGTTTTGCATTAGCATGACTTTTTGTAAGGGTATGAAGTCTGAATCTCAAATGACTGTCATTATTTTCTGACTTCCATCCTCAATGATTTGCCAACCAATTGCCAGAAAACCACAATTTTATGAGAAGCAGACCAAAGATATGATGCAAAAATCTGGACATTCTGCAAAAATCTGTACAGCTGAGAGGTATGTCATAAATAATAAGTTCACAGAAATACTTGGAACAAAGAGACAGATGGCAAGTACAACATACCAGTAATAAATTGATCCTTGTCTTCCACTTAATTTATCTACAGTGGTTGCCATATTGCTTGGTTTATTCATTCATCATCCCCTTCATAATTTGATGTTCTGTGCTTTAGTGGTCCTGAAGGTCTGTAGGATTAGGTGTCAGAGGCCTCCACTCATAAATGGGGCAGAATGTTGTTGCCCTTAATGAGAAATAGGTATCTGACACCTTTACTCATACAGCGTGTAAGACATCAATATTCATAGTGAGGGCTAGGTGTATGAGGCCTTTACTCGTGCAGGATGCAGGACGTCACTGTTCATAATCATGGATAGGTGTCTGAGGCCTTCACTCATATAGGATGCAAGACATCACAGCTTATAATAAGGGACAGGTGTCCGAGTCCTTCATTAGTACAGAGTGCAGGATGCCTCTGCTTATAATGAGGGCAGGTGTCTAATGTCTTCACTAATAAAATATGCAGGATGTAATTTCACATAGTGAAGGATTGGTGTCTGAGGCCTTTACTCATACTGAATGCAGGGCATCACTCCTAATGAGGTGGTAGGTGGTAGGTCTCTGAGGCCTTCCCTCATACAGGATTAAGGATATTATTTCTCATAGTGAGGGAAAGGTGTCCGAGACCTTCTCTCATACAGAATGCAGGATGTCACCGCTCATAATGAGGGAAAGGTGTCTGAGGCCTCCACATGTGCAGGATGCAGAACATCACTGCTCATAATGGGGGATGGGTGTCTGAGACCTTCATTTACACAGGATGCAGAACATCACTCCTTCTAGGGGTAGGTGTCTGAGGCCTTCACTCATACAAGATGCAGAACATCACTGGTCATAATCGGGGATGGGTGTCTGAGACCATTATTTACACAGGATGCAGAACATCACTCCTTCTAGGGGTAGGTGTCTGAGGCCTTCACTCATACAAGATGCAAGAATATCACTGGTCATAATGGGGGATAAGGTGTCTGAGACCCTTGCTTACACAGGATGCAGGACATCACTCCTAGGCGTAGGTGTCTGAGGCCTTCACTTGTACAGGGTGCAGAACATCACTGCTCATAATGGGGGATGGGTGTCTGAGACCTTTACTTACACAGAATGCAGGACATCACTCCTTCTAGGCGTAGGTGTCTGAGGCTTCACTCATACAGGATGCAGAACATCACTGCTCATAATGGGGGATGGGTGTCTGAGACCTTTACTTACACAGGATGCAGGACATCAAACCTTCTAGGCGTAGGTGTCTGTGGCCTTCATGTACAGGATGCAGAACATCACTGCTCAGAATGGGGGATAAGGTGTCTGAGACATTTACTTACACAGGATGCAGGACATCACTCCTTCTAGGCATAGGTGTCTGAGGCTTTTACTTACACAGGATGCAGGACATCACTCCTTCTAGACATAGGTGTCTGAGGCCTTCACTTGTACAGGATACTCCTGCTCCTAGTCAGACCTCAGCATTTTAACTGGTTAATTTTAAAAAAGGAAAGGTTGAGATAAACAATATTTTGCACACATAGATGAACTGTTGAAAGGAGAAATGTTTTTTTTCTTGATACTGACTCTATGATATAACCTACCTACTGGAAATTTTCTATCCCACACAGTATATTGGTCTCAAAAAGAGGGCAATGCTAGTTTAATTTCTTTAGTTGATGTACACACAAACTGAACAGTACTCTGGAATTTATTTAGTTACTTATTTGTACTTCTAGGAACAAGTTACACGTCTACTTTGGTCCATTTTTAGTAGGGGCATGGGAAACAAAAACATTTAAAAAGGCAAAGTCTCTATCTCATTCTCTGCTGTGTTGACAAGTTCACATGCAGTAAAACTTAAATTTTAATATGTCATCCAGCCGGTATGTGTTTATGACTGCAGTATGAAGTTTTAAGGATAAAATATGTAGCCTTATGAGCAGGGAGGTATGGAATGACCCAAAAGCACTACTTAATGAATTCCTAACAATCTTCAAATTATCAGGAATTTGCCAGGGTAAACCAGGTAGAAAAAAGCCATATAAGAGAATTGTCCTTAAATTACTTGTCTGCCTATGGTAATATTTTCTTTTCTACATCTGTGATGTGGTCCAACTGCCTGCAGAGGCATTGTGTACACTGTCTCTCAGCCACAATGCACACCAGTGGTAGCATCATTAGAGATGGAAACAGGCAATGATGTGTACAGACAGGCTTGGCAACTGCGCACAGGATCCCTGTAATGATATGTAATCTTGTGTTTGAATATGGGAGACCACTGTCAGGAAGACACATTAAGACAGAGAAAACTCCTGAAGCCCTACTTATGCTACAGATTTCTGTTTATTTCTTGCGCTACTGGTCAAATGGACTTAGATACAAAAAGCAGAACATTTTCCTTGGTTTTGTTTGGTTCTTTAACCAAGGTTTATCTTGTGCCTGAAAATAAGCTACTACCGTATTCTTGATAAAAAACATACCTAGATAAGTAGATGTGCAGATGCATGTATGTGTGTGTGTGTGTGTGTGTGTGTGTGTGTGTGTGTGTGTGTGTGTGTGTGTGTGTGTGTGTGTGTGTGTGTGTGTGTGTGTGTGTGTGTGTGTGTGTGTGTGTGTGTGTGTGTTTGTGTGTGTCCACACATGGGCAAATAAATGCATGTGAGAGGAGGACAATTTCTGGAACCAAATGTATTTGAATGAAGTCTGTTCACACTTCAGAGAGATTGCAAATGTTTGGATGCTTTTGGTACTAAACATACTTTTCTGTAAGATGCAGCCACCTGGAAGTTAATGACATTTCATAACATAGATGCATGAGGCATAGTCTCATGCAAGAGGCTGTCCTCCCACAAAAACTAGGCCTATATTGTTAAGCATCAGGTCTGACGCACTTTTCCAAAGTAAGGCTGTCAGACAAGTAGTGTTGAACAAGTCTATTGATGAAATGTCCCTAAAGCAATACATACATACTGTTTTATATATATACATAGATAGGGGACTCTACTTCTTGTAACAACAGTTATTTGGTCCATTTACACTCTACTGGCCTTTCACAATCTCCACCTTCTTATCTGTGCAGAATCTGAAGTGAATTTCTTTGTACACAATTAGTCCCAACTCCAGCTATATTTCTATTTGAAGTCAGCAGTGTGCCATCAAGATTCATGTACTTTTGCTGGAGTTTTGATAGGTTATTCGATTCATAGGTGTTTACTAGGCTAACAACCATAAGGGCCTTTTTAAGCCTAGCCATGCAACCAAAATCTCTGACAAGTTCTAATATCCTTGATAAGTGTAAGCATTGATCTGGGAGATGAACAATTTGCAGGTTACCTGTGTCCATTATCAACACAGGTGACAAATCAGAGATACATTTCTGGGTTCACATCCAATTGTCCAATTTGCAGCTGACTTAGGTTAGGGAGGAACTCTGCTTCACATGGATGGGGAGCCTGTTCCATAGACGGGGGTAGTCTCTGGGATACATACCTATATCTCCTGCAGGTCCTATTTATATCACAGGCAAGGCTTAATCTTTAAAATGGGTAATTCTGGTTCTGCTTGTTTTGTGGATATGCAGGAGGTCCATTACAGTGACGTCTGACAATGCCCTGTATGCCAGGTATAGATCTCCCCTCAAAAGCCTGTAAGCTTGATTGATTAGCAGAAGTTATGCATTCCCCTGAACTGAATATGGCTAGGTTGAGTGTTATTACTGTTACTTACATGGCTTTAGAAAGCACAATCATTCTTGGATCCACATTTAGGGGTAACCTGCAGGCCTGAGGAACAGAAAGGTTACTTATTTTCTAGGTTCTGCACTTCTAAAGCCATAATCACTACATACAAGTTATACAAAACAAAACCAGAATTTTGTACTTCTACTATGAATGGATGAAAGTAAATGCATCAAGGACTGGAATCCCTGAACTGCCAAAAACATCTTGCCAAAAAACACTTTTTAAGTGTTTTTGCGGGGGGGGGGGGGGCAAGCCACTCTGCCTCCCCAAATGTATGTATACCAACTCCAAGGTTACAGTTACTTGACAAACGTTGTGAAATTTCCCCCCCAAAAGAGAATCAATTCTGGCAAAAATGGACAGTGATTTTGTATGGAAGAACTCAGATTGTCGGCAAGTTAAAGCTCCAGCAGTCTATGCTCGAAAGTTCAAGCTTTATCTGTCAGTAGGACCACCAATTTTCTTCCTGAGTGTTATAAAAGAAGAGACTTCTACAAACCCACCAACACTTAAATACAAATCAGTTTACCAGCTGGATATTGTTTTCAATAAACCATTGTCTGTCATTCTTTCTTTGTACATACAGCTAGTATGGACACTTCTGTTAGGCAGATATTAGTTTACAATGTCTCTACATCATCTTCCTCCATATATTAAGTAGCAGGAGGTCAATATATTTGTGTTACCGGATATTCTGCAACACTGGTATAGTTTTAACAAAGTTCATTGCCCGAAATGTAATTAAGTGAATTCAGAAAAGCTGTGAATGTGCATATATTTGAAACGTCTTATATTATGTGCAGAATTTCATCTGCTGCAGTGTACTTCAATCATCCACTGCTCGTTGACTTTCCTAACCACTGTCAGTTTGCTTTTGTTCTCAGGGACCTAATGACTGTTTACATGCTATCAAATGTCTATAATAGCTGCTAAAAATAGGTATTTAAATGTTCCTTACGCCACTAACAGTTACCTAGCATAATTACTATTGTTACAGTTTTAGCAGGTACATCATAATGTATTTTATTTATTGCCTTTATCAAATGGCTATTTTGCTACATTTCCTTGCTTAACCTGGTATTTCTGTTACTCAATTCTCTGTCCAGCTACCTCTCATTTTCTGTGTGTTTTTCTATTGTGCCATTCAACTCTATATTTATATTTCTACTTTTCTTCCTAATTGCAACATCTGTTTATTACATTTAATGGCTTTTAAGCAATACTTGTCTACTGAGTTATACATTTGACAGTTTCATACATTACACTCCATCTGTGGCGGGGGGAGGGGATGGCTGTTTCAGGCACAGGTTGTTAAGAGGACATGCTAGGCACTGTAGAAGATGTGATACCAGTCCCTAAAAATAGTCTTTGACATCATTTATGCAGCCATGCTTCCATTCCATCACTGTTGCAATTGTTGTTAGGTTATGAGACTTTTTTCAAAGAATGCGTACTGTATGTGGGTCTATTAGGAAAAGAAGTATTAAAGAAAAGTGCTTCAGATTCTGTAAATACGTGATAACCATGGGACCGGACAATATCCCTGGAAGTGTTCTACATGAACTACAAAGTGAACTGGCACCACATCTGTGTGTCCTGTTCAATCACAACCTCACCTCAGGCTTTCAAATGGTGCACTGCTACAGTCATCCCTCTCCATAAAGGGCGGAGCGACTACAGACCCTGGGAATTATCGCCCCATTAGGCTGATGAGTCTTATATTTAAGGCTATGGAGCGCATCATCATGAATCTAATTAACAAGGATATAGGGAATCTCCATACTCTAGATCCCATGCAATTTGGTTTTGTGAAAGGTAGATCACACCTGCTCAACCTGGTTGACTTCTTTGAGTCAGTCACCAGAGCTGCGGATGAGGGCAAGGCAGTTCATACAGCCTACCTCGATCTGGCCAAGGCCTTTGATACCATTCCCCATGCAGGAATTATCCATAAACTTACTAAACTAGCCATCAACCCCTATATCACTAGGTGGGTTGCAAATTGGTTCACAGATAGAACCCACAATGTGAAAGTAGTGGACTCCAAGTCAGACTGCCGACCAGTCACGAGTGGAGTCCCACAGGAATCGGTCCTGGGTCCTCTCCTGTTTGGCATCTACTTCTCAGAAGTCCAGGCCAACATGGATGACTGCAAGCTGGGAGCCATTAATAACTCCCCAAGTGATGTAAGCATCCTACAGAAAGGCCTCACTGAGACCAATGATTGGTGTCGAAACCATGGCCTTAAGCTTAATGCCAAAAAATGCATCGTCATCCCCTTTGGGAAAAACTCAGTTCCCACTAATTACCACATCGATGGGAGCCCACTGAACACTGAAGGCATTATAAGAGATCTGGGGACACAGGTTGACAGCAACCTCTCCTTTGACCCCACATTGCCACTGTGGTAAGAAAGTCCTTCTATGTGGCACATGTCATTAGTAAGGGTTTTGCATCCAAGAAGAAAGAGGTCATCATCTCTTTCTACTCTTCCCTCATTAGGGCAATCATCAAGTATAATGCTCTATTTGGCATGTACCTCACTAGACACATGCAACAGCTGGAAAGACCACAAAAATACCTCATGAAGAGGATCCTAGGCCTTAAACACATGTCCTATACAGACAGACTCAAAAAACTCCAGCTATTCTCTGTCTCATATCATCTACTAAGAGGTGATCTCTGCTTGACTTACAAAGCCATGTCTGACCCAGCTCTGCTAGAAATGCTACATCTAATGAAATCCAAATCCCTCCACACCACATGCTCCAGAGATGTCAACCTCATTACCACAATCAACAGAACATGCTGGAGGGACAGGTTCATAACCCAGAGACTGCCCATGCTCTGGAATAGACTTGCCATACATGTCAAGCAGAGCACCTCACTGGCCCTCCTCAAGAGAAATCTTGATGAGTGAATGGGAAATAGAAAGTTCAACCTGGGGATCACTGCAGTGGCTATACTTGATAGAGGCACTGGGAACTAACTTCGGGCAGCACGATGCCAGGGCACTTCTATGGGCTAAGCCTGTAAAGGCCCCATAGCAGCCTAGTACACACCTATGAACTTATGAGCCTATGAACTCTGTGGACATTTATTTATTTATTTAATTAGTCGGAGAGTTAGTTATTTTTTTTCTCGATGTGGTTCTCCTCTGGAAGGCAATTTTTTTTTACCTTAACTGACCTAGCTACTTGATCTATTAAAGAAGTAAATGTTTTCACCTTTTCTTACTTTATTAACCTCTCAAGTGCAATCTGAAAATAGTTGCTCAGTGACATTTTTAAGTGATTGCCACAGGCCCTTAAATCTCACTGCTGGAAGGATTGCATTTTCATGTTTTCCTATTCCTGCTTTTGAATGTGAACATTCTAAGCTGTCTGTTTGCAATCATCAAATATCACATAGTCTTACCTCTCATATATCTGTTTAACCTTGGTGTCTCCATGGGCTATGTACATGAAACTTTGAGAAGACCAATAGCTGTCCTCTTCCTCAAGGGTGGCTCACAACAATCCCTGGTAGCTATAGGACCATTAGTCTACCATAATTATCTGTAATGTTAGGGAATGCATTACCATTCAGCTGATTAACAATGACACAAATAACCACCAGTCCTTTGGTGCCAATCAATTTGAATTTAATGGATGGTCATACCTACTTAACCTGGACTGTTTTCTAGATAAGATCACAGAAGCTTTGGACAAGGAGAAGTGTGTTTGAATCCTTGACACCACTCCCCTTGTGGGTAATGTTTCTCACTACATTAACCCGTATGTTGTATAATGGAGATCTAAATGACTCGCAGACCAAACTCCTATTGTCCAATGGGGTGTCTCTTCTAACAGTGGAATGATTATCTAGCAGTGTTCTACAGAGTCACTCTTGTGTTTCCTCCTGTTTGGCATTTACTTGTCAGACGTAAAATGGGGCATCCAAGGTCTATGGATAGCTATCCATGCAGAAAACTGTAAAATGCTGGCTGCTTTGTCCCATGGTATCTTGAGCCATGGGCAACTGAAGCTTGAGAAATCAAACTTTGTCAACATCTAGATTTCTTATGTTTCAGAAACCAAGAAATATTCCAAAGAATATGGAAATCCGATAATAATGGACAATAAATTAAAAGAGGACAGTCCTGTTTAATTAAAACAGAAATTGTCATGCAGTCACTGATAAAAGATGGAGCTGCATCCATCAAGGTAATACTTCAGTTTTTTTTTTCTTAACTAATAATGCACCATATATTATATACCTTGTGGCTCCACTTAGATTACTACAAATTCTTTAATCATTTCCCTGAAAGGGGCAGTAGTGAGACAGGAAAACTGAAATATATTTGCAGAGTCTTCTGACAAATCCTTCTCTGAGAAAGTGACTTTCAAAGAAATTACAAATACCTTCCTTTGTAATTTATTAGTCTGGATACATACTTCACGTTATTCTGTAAATTCACAGATTAACTTTCATGTAATGCTCCACTATCTATGCATTGATATAACTACATACTTTTCTCACTGGGTCACAATTACTTATTTTTCTTTTTCTTTAT
>NC_056732.1:1547013972-1547021472 GCF_019279795.1 Protopterus annectens | reverse complement strand
TTGACCTTATCAGACCTATCACTGAATACATTGCCTTCATTAGTATATCTCTAACCAGACAATTGCAACAGTTGGAATACCCACAAAGGTTTCTCACCAGGAGAGTTCAGGGCATGAATGCGCTGTCCTACATTGATCACCTAAAATCTTTGTCTCTGTGTTCAGTCTACTACAGGCTGCTGAAAGGAGATGTTTGCCTGGTTTACAGGGCTTCCTCAGATCCAGCCCTGATGGGTCTGTTGGAAATGTTCAAAACAAACAGCAGCAGAAACTCTAGCTCAATGGATATGAACTTCACTTGTGACATAAATAGAAGGTGCTGGGGAGACAAAAGGATCCCCACACTATGGAATAGGCTTTCAATCCATGTAAAATAGATTTCATCCTTGACCCTAATCAAATGAAACCTTGACAGTTGGACAGAAAATTATGCCCAGCCTGGTTCCCATGTCCCTTATGCAGAAAAGCCATCAATAAGTAAAGTATTATCCTAACAGCTCCCCCACAAATCCTTAGTTACCGCATTATTAACATGCCCCCCCCAACTATATAGACACCCATATACTCAGAACCCAAATGATTTGGGGTGCTTGTCTAGGCTTGTAAGGGCCCTAGTGATCATTAGCTTAGTAGCAACCTATGAACCAATTGGAGCAAAATCACATTAGTCCATGAGCTACACAATAATTTAGCATAGGAAACCCAGATCTAACTATGTTCAGACTGCTATACTTTTTATGACATTATTTCAGTTCTCCAAAAAGGTTTTAGAATTAGTTTCTTGACTTACTTTCTTACAAATGGAATTCTTGCACAATCTTTAAAACTTGCCAGTATAATTATCTGGCTATGCCCCTTTCCTCAGAGGTAGATTAAGAATACCCTAGGCCCAGGGCTGTTTTAAAGCCACACCTCTAAACCTCTCTGTAAATGCAAGGCAATAACAAAAACCCAGCTAACGGGCAACTGCATATCCCTGTTCCACTAACCCATGCCAGAGTAATGGGATAAATCATATTTGAACTTATTTGATTTACTCTTTGCTAGTATAACCGGCTGATTTCAAATAAGCATCATATAAATACTACTTACATATTTTTTTTTATTTCCCAAGATGGCATTCATTCCATGCCCTTCTAGAACATGTTGCTTACCCAGTTATAAAATATGACTGTAAATATGAAAATATAGATACAGATATATACGCAATAAAGGAAAGTAAGAAATTCCTTGTCTTCTGTCTGAAAAGTCTGACATATTAAAGCTGTTGCTTTTATTACCTTAGATTTTGTACCAAGGAAGGATTACAAAAGGGATCCAAATTTCCACTTAGAACATATATTCATTCTAAGGGGGTGCAGTATTTGTCAGCATAGAAGGAGATGGTCAACAGACCATGCTGCTTTGCCAGGGATGCTTTGCACCTCTTTTCTCCAGGCTTTCAAATGTTAGCTAAAACATTGTTCCCCCCACATAGTGCCCTTTTTAGTCAATGCCAATCTGAAAATACTTCCAACATTGCAAATCAAAACTAAGAAAATCTAAAGGTCTTACTGCTGAAAGCTATATGCCTACAAACAGCTGTACCCGCCTCAGAAAACAAGCCACCCTGGTGGAATCACAACATCAATAGGCTGTATAACAAAAGGATGAAGATCATGGCAAAAATTAGGACCCAGCAGGATAAAATCACTCTCATCAAGCTAAACAAACAAAACCAGACTCCCTTCAGGAAATATCATCAAATACAGCTATTCTTTCTATCACTAAGAACAGGTCCTAAATGCTCTCTTTCTAAGGCTAAGAACATTGCATTGATGGGCCTAGACAATATCCCAGACTGCCTTCTGTTCTAAATAACACGAAACATGAACTATGAGGCCCTCTGGAATCACTATTTAATTATAACCTTCAAACAGGCATCATGCCTCATGAAAGGAGAGCAGCAACAGTCATCCCTCTGCACAAAGGTGGGCCCTCTACAGACCCGGGCCATCTACAGACCCTGGAAACTATAGACCCGTAAGCCTCACTAGTCTTATATACAAAGCCATGGAAAGAATTATCATGGAAATGATCAGTAATGATACAGGAAATGTCCAGACGCTGAACTCAACCCCCTTGTCAATGGCATGTCATGTCTACTCAGCCTGGTGGACTTCTTTGAGAAGGACACCAAAACAACGGACACAGGCAAAATGGTTCACACTGCCTGTCTTGATCTGGCCAAGGCATTTGATGCAATACCACACCTAGGCATTGTTGATAAATTCAAGAGTTTAGGTATAATAGCCATATGGCTGACAGACAGGACCAAGGAAGTTAGAATTTGAGACTCCACCTCTACAAAGAGGCCAGTCACCAATGGAGTCCCAAAAGATCAGTCCGGGGACTGCTCCTTTTTAGCATCTACTTCTCTTGTTACTCAAATCTGCAGATGACTGCAAATTAAGAGTAGCCATAGAATCTCCATCAATACTAATTTTCTCCAGGAAGGGCTGACACAGACAAATAACTGATGTCAGAGCCACTGACTAAAGCAAATGCCAAAAAATGCATAATAGTATCCTTTGGGAAGTCATCCACCCATGGTAGCTATCATATTGATAATGCACCCCTAAGAGTCAACCCTTCAGTCAGGGATTTGAGGGTACATATAGACAGTAATCTATTATTTGACTATCATGTGTCTACAGTAGTGAGGAAATTATTCTATTTTCTGCAACTTATAAACAACGGTATGCATCCAAGGAGGTAATTGTTTCACTGTATTCAGCATTCATCAGACCTATCACTGAGTACAATGCCCACTTTGGTATACACCTAACCAGGATCATCTGACAATTGGAATCTCCACAGAGGTTCATCACTAAAATAATACAGAGTGTAAGTAACATGTTCTGTGCAGACTACCTCAAAGCCCTATTCCTGTATTCTGCCTCCAACAGGCTGTTGAGGGGAGATCTATACCAGGCATACAAGGCATTGTTGGATCCCACCCTGATGAGCTTCCTGCATACCTGCAAAAAAAACAAAAAAACAGCACCAGAATTACCCATTCTAGAGGTTGAATCTTGCCTGTGACATAAATAGGACCTGCTAGAGAGACAGGTATGTATCCCAGAGACTACCCCTTCTCTGGAGAAGGGTCCCCATCTATGTGAAAAAGAGATATTCCCTATCCAAATTCAAGTGTAACTTGGACAATTGGATTGAAAACAAGAAATTCATCTCTGGTTTGGCACCTATATCTCTAATGGACACAGGCAAGCTCTAAACAGTTCACCTCCCAGGACCCTGCTTGTAAATGTTTTACCTCCAAAGTCCCTGATTACACTTAAAAAGGGTACCAGAAATTGTCAGTGACTTGGGATGCATGGTTAAGCTTAAAAAGTCACCAGTGGTCATTAGTCTAGTGTACACCTATGAACCTATGGACATTGTGGGCACTGCTTGAAATAAAAGAATGCAGAAATGTGCACACAAACCTTCCTTTTCTAACATATCATAAAAAATATCCACATTCCCACTGTACATGAAAATGCTTCAGCTCGGCAGTTCAAAATTTCACTATGTTACATAAAGATGTATAATGCAATTTAGCTCAAAATAGAGTATAATATTGTTGGGATAGAGAAGTTGGAACCAGTTTAAATAACAATAGACTGTATCATCCAACAACTCAGCAAAGCTTAATGCAATGGGTGTCAAGGAAACACTGTAAGATATAGGTTCATAGGTTCATAGGTTCATACTAGGCTATCTGCCCAGGGGCATTTATAAGCCTAGCCCATAGTTATGTGGCTTTCGCCACCCCTTTAGTTTGAATAAAACTATGCCTATTATTTTGCTATGCCTCTGTCAAGCAGTGACACTGAAGTAATCCCTGGGGTATATCTGCGATCTCCCATCCATTGGTCAAGATTCCTCTTGAACAAGGCCAGCGAGGTGCTCTGCCTCACATGTACCGGGATTTTGTTCCACAGCATAGGGAGTCTCTGGGTGATGAATCTGTCCCTCCAGCACATTCTATTAATAACTGTGTCAAGGTTTAAGTCTCCCGCCCTTGTGGTTCTGAGGGATCTAGATTTTTTGAGGTGAAGCATATTCATCAAATCTGGGTTTGACATGGCCTTATATGTCAGGCACAGGTCACCTCTGAGCAAGCGGTATGAGACTGAATAGAGCTGGAGTTCTTTCAGTCGGGCAGCATAAGACATATTTTTGAGACCCTTTATCCTTTTGGTAAGGAACTTTTGGGGCCTTTCCAGCTGCTGCAGGTGTCGGGTCAGATACATTCCGAATGGGGCATTGTACTCAATCATAGGTCTAATGAGTGATGAGTACAGGGGGACGATGACCTCCCTTGATCTAGATGTGAATCACTTCATGATCAGGTGGGCAATGTAGAAGGTTTTCCTAACTACTTTAGCAACATGAGTGTCAAATGAAAGGCTACTGTCAACCTGGGTCCCCAGATCCCTGATGACTTCTTCTGTGTTCAGTGGATTGCCACCTATATGGTAGCTAGGGGTAACCTTGTTTTTCCCGAAGGGTATGACTATGCATTTCTTGGCATTTAACTTTAGGCCATGGCTCTGGCACCAGTTATCCGTTTCTGTGAGGCCCTTCTGAAGGATATCTGTGTCAGATGTGTTTTCGACTATGGCGCCCAGTTTGCAGTCATCTGCAAACTTTGTCAGCCATAACCCTCCTGTGTTTGCTTGTACTTCAGAAAAGTAGATGCCGAACAAGAGTGGACCCAGGACTGAGCCCTGTGGGACACCACTTGTGACAGGCTTTGAGTCTGACATGGCTCCAGCAACTCTGACCCTGTGGGTTCTGTCACTTAGCCAGTTTGCAACCCATCTTGTGATGTATGGGTTTACATTCAAGCTGATGAGTTTTTCAATGATACCTGAGTGGGGTATTGTGTCGAAGGCCTTTGCCAGGTCGAGGTAGGCTGTATGGACTGCCTTTCCCTCATCAATGGCCTTGGTGACTGTCTCGAAAAAGTCAACCAAGTTTAAAAGGCATGATCTGCCTTTGACAAAGCCAAACTGGGTTGGATCCAAAGTCTGCAAGTTCCCTATGTCTTTATTTATGAGTTCCATTATGATCCTCTCCATGGCTTTGCAGATAAGGCTTGTCAAGCTAATGGGACGGTAATTTCCAGGGTCGGTGGAGGCACCGCCCTTGTGAAGTGGGACCACAGTGGCCGTGCGCCACTCCTTGGGTACGTATCCTGAGGTGAGGCTAAGATTAAACAGCTGTCCTAACTGCAGGTTTAATTCCTCATTGAGTTCGTGGAGCACACAGCTGGGGACACCATCCGGTCCCATGGATGCTGTGTTTTTTGCCTTGGAGAGAGCAGTTCTCACCTGGGCGTTGGAGATGTTTGGGGGGCTACAATCCTCTGGTATAGATATCTCTCCTTTTGGGGGGGGGAGAAGTTTGCACAGAACCTGTCAGCCAGTATGTTGGCAATGTGTGTAGGTTCAGTAATCTTCACATCATTTTGAACTAATTCTGAGCATATCTGGGAGTTTCCTCCTAGGTTTCTAACATAGCTAAAGAAGGCCTTATGATTGTCTTTTGAGTCCTTGGCGATTTTTCTCTCAAAATTTGCCTTGGATGATTTTATGAAAGCTCTTAGTTTTTTACTTATAATGATCAAAGGTGTCTTACCTTTCAAGGATTTTGCTCTATCTTATAGTAGCTTCCTCCTTTTGTTGTAGAGCTTGTTTATGGCTGGGGTCCACCAGACTGGACGCTTGCCTTTGGTACAAAGAGTCTTAGTTTTGTTTGGGATTGCCTGATCCATGCAGTCCTGTAGGTGCTGGTAGAAGGCATTTGTAAGTGATTCAGCGGTTTGAGTAATGTTTACCACTGGCTCAGGGGCCTTAAAGGAGACCACACTAGTTTTTAGAAGTGTGAAGTCGGCTTTTGAGAAGTTTTTCACTGTGGTCTTTTTTATTTCAGGTGGGGGCGGGATGAGGACCTCCAGCGAGATTAGTTTATGATCTGATCTCACCAGTGAAGGATATACTTCTGGTGGGGAAAGAAAAGTGAAACACTGAATTCCCAAAAAGATGTGCTAAGGATATTACAAAAACAGCAAGCTGATGGAAATAATGGACTAGATATGGTATTTAAATTAGAAAAAGGAACATTCAAATAGTATTAAACTTACACATAGGCCCCAATTCCAAAAGAGTTGTTTTTTTTTTTCAAACACCTTTACTGAATTATCACTTGTGACATAGGCAAATTTACATTCATATAAAAGTAATCAAAGTATAACTAAAATAACAAACATTATACTTCACATTTATTTTATTTATTTACATTTGATGACGGGTAGTGTCCAACTGCGCCAGGGCCCCATTTTCAGCGGAGACATGGGGAGAAAAGCTCCAAGGAGGATTACACAGTTACAACATTTATACATTTGACATTTAAAAATAGGAGATTCAAAATGCAAGTTCCTTGACATTGTATCTTAATAACACATAACAATTGTAAAACAATAAGCATTATACTACTCATGCAGGCAAAAATCAATAATATATATACATTTTACAGGAATACAAATAATACAAGCTGAGACTAAGAAGGCTCAGTTGCCAAGAAATATTGACAATGGGTGGTAGAGAGAAGGAAATAAAATAGTAAGAGGTTAACTTAGTTAGCCTGATGGAGAGCATCAGTAAAGTCTATATTTGGTGAAATATTCCTTTAGGGACTGTTTAAATGAATGTGTATCATTGATGGAGAGAAAGGTAGAGAATTCCAGTGTTTGGCTACGATATGCGAGTATAAGGAGATGCCATAAGAGTTTTGGGTTTTGTTAACCTTTGGACCTAAGAGATTTTAGGTTATTGTAGGGTTGGACAAAGTCAGATGGAGCCGTGCAGTTGTCAGGTTTGTATAAAACTGCATGGACAGTTTGCAGCTAAGTCAGAGTAAGCAGGTGAAGGAGCTCTAACCACTTCAGCTGGAGAAGGGCAGTGCAATGGTGAGATTTTGAGACTGATTAGTGGCAAATTTGGCTATTTTGTTATAGCAAGATTCAATGCTATTCAGTTCCGATTTGCAGACTGGTGAATATTTGTGAACAGTAAAGCAGGGAGGATAAGAGATGGGATCTGGCTGTAGTGAGTCTTGCATGGTCAATAAGATATGATTTAGCCCTATAGACAGAATCCATTTTGACATTAACCTTTTTGATTGTTAGTGCAAGGTGTTTGTCAAACTTAAGAACACTATCAACTGTGACACCAAGAAGTTTTGTGCGTTCAACAGGTTCTATTTTTGTGCCATTGAAGGAGGAAATAGAGATACGTGGTTGGTTGTTGTTGAGGTATTATAGAAGGGTTCCTATTACATGATCGAATGCTAGAAATAGTGAACGTTCATTTGTCGAACCCAAATGCATGAAACCACAGAATATCGAAGAAACAGATCAGTGAATTATGTACAGGCAACATAAAGTGAGGA
>NC_056732.1:1546996472-1547008972 GCF_019279795.1 Protopterus annectens | reverse complement strand
CTTCAGCAACTGAAACAAAACATGCTGGAGAGAGAGATGCATGTCTCAAAGATTGTCCCTCCTTTGGAACTAGCTTCCTATCCACATTAAGCAGAGAACTTCCCTGGCCCTCTTCAAATGTAATTTGGACAAATTGATGGGGAATCGAAAACTCACACCTTGGGTAGTGCCTATGTATCTTATAGACAGGGACAATCTGTAAGATACTCAATGCCCAGGCACAAATGAATGTCATCCTCTTGCCCCTAGGGGCCATATATTGGGTAAAATCAGATTATATCAGTTAGACTTGCAAGGGCCCTTAAGCTGTTAGCCTAGTAATCTGCTATAAACCTATGAACCTATAACCTCTCTTCATAGAAAATGTATGTACCAGTCTGACTGTTCAGCAGAAAAGTGGTCTGTGCTTTAGTTAATATATATTTTAAGTGGACTGTTCTAGCATTGATGTAATATGCATTCTTAAATACTTCATAGTAATAGGCATCCACCTGATGACAAAACCTTTACTGATTTAACTTAAATTAAATTACTAGCTAAGGCTGCTGAACTGAAAGAGTTAACTTTTAAGTTGATTTTTAGAAAAAATATGTCATGCATTACTTAAATTACTAACAAGATATATTATCTAATCTTGTATTATGTCTCATCACCAAAAATAGTGATGTTGTGTTTCTGCTTATCGGACATAAAAGAACCTATTTATATCTGGTAAGATCTGATAAGATTTTTCTTTTGGCTTTATGAAAACAGCAAACAAGGAAAGATAAAAAGAGGGAGAGAAAGACACGTGTTGAATCGGATTAAGAAGGCCTTTATTTTGATTCAAGTCACTGAATTTCCAAATAAAACTGTTCAAATCCAAACACCTCTGAGAATCCCAACATATTTAAAGATAAGACAAGTATATTTCAAGTCTAATAACACAAACGCTTTTCATAGTCCAAGATGTTACATCTACATTTATTTTCTATGATTTTTACAAATGCAACTATTTTATTGGCACATTGCATCTTCTCATTGGATAAACCCTTTGCTTTGAGTCTGAGGCCTGAGTGAATATAAACAACTTCATGAATAATTAATACAAAGATAATCACATGTAAGATATCCAAGTGCCAAAGGCATTTAAGTGTTAATGAATATTTCCTTGAACTGGAACATTACTGTTTTCAAAACTAATGTAAATATTTCCTAAAAGGTATCTAAGCCTTCCTTAATTAATTATGCTGATATTTTATGAATATGGCTCCTAACACTATATATTTACTTTGTATTAAAGTATTTGACAAATTAAAAAACAGGGTTCAGATTAAGTGATGGGTGAGTTCAGCTATTGGGCAGGTGTCCTCAGAAAATGAGGATCTACATAATGATCCAGCTTCTACTGGTGTATTTGCTTCCATAAAGAAATTCTGGAACAATCTTGTATATATGGGGAAATGCAAATACTTAATCCACAGCAGAAATGATTAAGTCAAAATTTGAAAGCAAAATTCAAGAGAAAACAATGATATCAGAAACACATTTTTCAGAAACTTACACGGTTGAAAAGTTATAAGCCTGGAGATAAAAGGACTGCAAGTATGATCCTAAAGAAACTACATGTATAACTGAGAGCAGTTTGGAACCTCTGCCTTATATTGTACAGACATTCTTCACAAAATTCAGAACAGGTTGTTGGATACACTCCTCATGAATGATATTTATCTTCTCATTAAAAACACTCCTGGATAGTGATAAAATCCTTCCCCTGGAAAGAGCAAGAATGTGAATTGGTTTCACAAAAGACATATCCTCACTAGATATTCTAAGTTAGAAAATGATGTTGAAAACCTTGAAATGGTAAATTAATGACTAAATGCCTAATGCCTTAACAATGCTGTACATCGAACAAGGTATGAAGTTGTAAGCATTCAAAAGTATGCTAAACAGGAAAAATATTGCCTGCACTACAGTAACAGGTTATACTGAAATTAATCAGCAATAAATGAAGTACACAGAATCTTGGGCATTCAGTATTTAATTCTAGCTGGTACATTATATTTCAGGGCTCTGTGAAGTAAACAATGTTAGTATCCCATCTACGATGGTTATGCACTCTCAGTAACATTGTTATCCCTGCTGTGGTGTACTGTTCACAATGGTTATGTACTCTCAGTAACACTGTTATCCCTACTGCAGTGTACCGTTCATGATTGTTATGCACTCTCAGTAACATTGTTATCCCTGTTGTGATGTACTGTTTATGATTGTTATGCACTCTCAGTAACATTGCTATCCCTGTCGTGATGTACTATTCATGATTGTTACGCACTCTCAGTAACATTGCTTATCCCTGTTGTGATGTACTGTTCATAATGGTTATAGAATATCAATAACATTGTTATCCCTGCTGTGATGTACTGTTCATGATGGTTATGTACTCTCAGTAACAATTGTTATCCCTATTGTGATGTACTGTTCATGATGGTTATGCACTCTCAGTAACATTGTTATCCCTGTTATGAGGTACTGTTCATGATGGTTATGCACTCTCAGTAACATTGTTATCCCTGTTGTGATGTACTGTTCATGATGGTTATACACTCTCAGTAACATTGTTATCCCTGTTGTGATGTACTGTTCATGATGGTTATGCACTCTCAGTAACATTGTTATCCCTGTTGTGATGTACTGTTCATGATGGTTATACACTCTCAGTAACATTGTATCCCCTATTGTGATGTGTAACATTGTTATCCCTGTTGTGATGTACTGTTCATGATGGTTATACACTCTCAGTAACATTGTTATCCCTATTGTGATGTACTGTTCATGATGGTTATGCACTCTCAGTAACATTTTTATCCCTGTTGTAATGTACTGTCCATGATGGTTATGCACTCTCAGTAACATTGTTATCCCTGTTGTGATGTACTGTTCATGATGGTTATACACTCTCAGTAGGACTGTTATCCCTGAAACTCATTTGGACATTTCCCAGCTACTGAAGTGTGCACACTATTTTAAGTACTGCAAGTGATTTCTTGAAGTTTCTGTTACTTAATTATTATAGGTTCATAGGTTTATAGATAGGTACTAAGCTATCTGCCCGAAGGCATTTATAAGCCTAGCCAGAATGTGTTGGCTTTTGCCACCCCCTTAGATTAGTTCCCGGTGCCTCTGTCCAGCAGAGCCACTGAAGTGATCCCCGGGGTAAACTTACTGTTTCCCATCCACTCATCAAGGTTTCTCTTGAAGAGTGTCAGCGAGGAGCTCTGCCTAATGTAGATTGGGATCTTGTTCCAGAGCATGGGAAGTCTCTGGGACAGGAATCTATCACTCCAGCACATTCTATTTATTGTTGTGGTGAGGTTTAGATCCCTAGAGCATGTGGCTCAAGGGGATATGGTTTTCTTTAGGTGGAGCATGTCCATCAATTCTGGGTTGGACATGGCCTTGTATGTCAGCCAGAGATCACCTCTGAGTAGGTGGTATGCAATCGAGTACAACTGGAGTTTCTTCAGCTGAGCTGCATAGGGCATCTGTTTGAGGCCAGTGATCCTCTTGGTGAGGTACTTCTGTGGTCTTTCCAACTGTTGCAGGTGTCTTGTAAGGTATATCACAAATGGGGCATTGTACTCTATGATGGGTCTGATGAGTGATGCGTTGAGGGGCACAATGACCTCTTCTGATCTGGATGCAAACCCTTTTGTGATTAGGTGAGCCACATAGAAGGATTTTCTAACCACTTTGGAAATGTGATTATCAAAGGAGAGATTACTATCTACTTGGGTCCCCAGATCCATTATTATGTCTTCCGTATTTAGGGGCCTACCACCTATGTGGTAGTTTGTGGGTACTTTGTTTTTTCCAAAGGGGATGACTATGCACTTTTTGGCATTTAGCTTGAGGCCATGGTTTTGACACCAAGTATCTGTCTCAGTGAGACCCTTTTGGAGGATGTCTGTGTCAGCCAGAGAGTTAATTATAGACCCTAGCTTGCAATCATCTGCAAACTTGGTCAGCCATAGACCTCTTGTACCTCTGAGAAGTATATGCTGAACAGGCGGGGTCCTAGGACTGAGCTCTGGGGAATGCCACTTGTAACCGGTTTAGAGTCAGACCTAGCTCCTACAACTCTTACCATGTGGGTTCTGTCCGTGAGCCAGTTGGCAACCTATCTCATGATGTAGGGGTTTATGCTCAGGTTGGTGAGCTTGTCTATAATACCAGAATGGGGAATCATCCGAAGGCCTTTGTGAGGTCTAGGTAGGCTGTGTGGACCACCTTTCCCTCATCTATAGCCTTGGTAACTGTCTCAAAGAAGTCCACCAGGTTTAGGAGGCATGATCTGCCCTTAACAAAACCGAATTGTGTAGGGTCCAGTGTTTGGAGGCTCCCAATGTCTCTGTTAATGAGATCCATGATGATGCGTTCCATAGCTTTGCAGTCCAAGCTAGCCAGGCTTATAGGGTGATAGTTCCCGGGGTCTGTTGTAGTTCCACCTTTGTGGAGCAGAATAACCATTGCTGTGCGCCACTCTATGGGCATGTAGCCTGTGGAGAAGATGAGTTTGAACAGTGTGTTTAGGTGAGGGGTTAGTTCATCTTTGAGCTCATGTAGGCTGCAGCCTAGGACACCATCCGGTCCCATTGATGTTGTGTTTTTGGCTTTGGAGAGGGCTGTTTTAACCTGAGTGTCTGTGATTTCAGGGGCACTACATTCTTCTGGTATGGTTATGGGCCCTTTTGGGGGTGAGAGGAGGGTGAAGTTTGCACTGAACCTGTCTGCCAGGATATTGGTGATATCGGTCGGTTCAGTGTATTTTGTGCCATTCTGCACTAACTCCGAACAGATCTGAGAATTGCCACTTAGATTCTTGACATAGCTAAAGAATTCCTTGTGGTTATCTTTGGAGTCCTCAGCAATTTTTCTTTCGAAGCTAGCCTTGGATGATTTTATGAGGGATTGTAGTTTATTGCTGATACTGATCAGGGATGTCTTACCTTCTTGGGATTTTACTCTTTTCTGTACTAGGTTTCCTCCTTCTATTGTATAGCTTGTTAATGGCAGGGGTCCACCAGACTGGTTTCCTTTTCTTGGAGGAGTGAGTCTTGGTTTTGCTTGGGATAGCATGATCTGTGCTCTTTTGTAGGTGCCCGTAGAGTGCATTAGTAAAGGATTTTGCAGCTTGGGCAGCATTATCCTTTAGCATGGGGGCTTTGAAACTTTCCACCTTGGTCTTCAGAAATGTGAAGTTTGCTTTTGAACAGTTTTTCACGGTGGTTTCTTTGACCGGGGGGGTGGAATGTGGATATCCAGAGTGATTAGTTTATGGTCAGATCTAACCAGCGAGGGGTTAACCTCTGGTGTGGAACACCGGTCACCCATGTTAGTGATGACCAAGTCCAATATGTTGTCACCTCTGGTGGGGGTGTTGACCAGTTGATCCAGGGTGTTTGAGTTTATAAATTCTAGGAAATGTTGGGCAAGGGAGTTAGTACTTGAGTAGTTCTCCCAGTTAATGTTTGGGTAATTGAAATCACCCAATATCAGGGTGTTTGGTAGGATCTTTATGTTTCCCAGTGTTTCCAGAAATGCGGAGTGGGGGTCCTGGGACATGGTGGGTGATCTATAGCAAGCTACAATTTGAATTGCAGTTTTGCCCATTGTTAATTGCATGTGGATGATCTCTGAAGCATCGTGCTGTGCCACTAACCTGGAGGTGTGGGTATCCTTGATGAATATGGATACGCCTCCACCTTTTGTATTTCGATCCGGGTTTGGTGGTCGAAATGTATGGTATGAGTTGTAACCTGGTAGTGCTGAGGTGCTCTCTGGACCCTTAAACCAGGTTTCTGTTACTGCACAGATGTCTATTTTCTTTCTCCATACTGAGGAGTGCCTTGAGTGCGTGCATTTTGAGTTTTAGACTTCTACCATTGAGTAGCATTACCCTCAGTTTTTGTTACTTGTGCTATTTACAGCAGTGGGTTTGTCTTTTGAGCCTTACCTAAAAAAGGCACTATGGGGGTGGCAAGAGCCTTGGCCAGTATTCAAAAGCCTAAGGGTGACAGGTGCAAGCCATCTCTAACGAAGCAGCGTGGCTTGTTGAGCATGTCAAACCAGGTTGATAGACACTGGATCCCCTTTGAATGACACCAGAAGCTTAGCCAGTTGTTGAAATTGATAATTTTGTCTGTATACCGTGGCGTCATTCTTGGTGAGGGCAGGATGCTACTCAAGGTCAGGGTCATACAGGCCTGGGCTATGTAATCAGAGAGCTCTTCCATGTCTCTTTTCATGTAGTCGAGGGAGTAGTACAGCTCAGGTCATTCACACCAACATGGGCAATGGCAGAGTCATATTTGTACTTGTTCTGGAGTGACCTGAGTGCTTGTGTTATGTGGCGGATCCCGGCACCCGACATGCAGCTAACAGTAACCTTCTCCTTGTTAAGCCTAGTGAGTGGGACGTCAGTGTGCCTGACTATAGAGTCACCTATTACTAGTGTGTTGGGTATGTTATTTTGCCTTAAGGGCTGTGATTGTGTGGCACACTGATTTTGTGAAGTATGTGTTTCATGGTTTGTGTTGGGGTGGAGGTTGCTTGGGTGTCTGCTTTGGAGGTCTCTGTTGCTTTTGCAGATTTTTATTTAGAGCCTCCGAGTATGTTTTTGTGTATTTATGTGTGTCTTTTGCTGGTGCTGGTTTCATAGGTCTATGTGAGACTTTTGGTGTGATGCAAGTAGTTCCCTACTCCTCTTGACCGTCTGGTCCAGTCTTGGGTTGAGAGAGTATAGCCTTGAGTTTGGCTGTATAATTGCATCTCTTGGTTGTATTAGTGTTTGGTGGTAAGAGGAGAGAGTTGTCTGTGCACATGAGGCTGTTGTAACACTGCCTCAAAATGTCCAGATTCACCAGTTGGACCAGAGAGTAAACCTGAAATTTCCCTTTGGACATGCCTGGATAGGTACTGTGAAGTGTTTTACTGATGGGCTGGTAAGGTCGACTAGAGACCCTTGTCCTTCTCTTCAGTATAGGGCGGTCTAGTGCTAAGGTTTATTACTGCTTGCTATGAGTTTTGAGCAAGTGCCGGGCTGAAAAGTAAATGGTTTGAGTGCTTAAGTTGAAAGTTTGTCTACTTCCAAGGGAAAAATTGAAGAGTAGACTTTGTGGAGCCGGGAATAGTTATACCCTAGCTAACCAGCGCTGCCTGGGGCACAAAACCACGCAAATGTGGGTTTTATAGCAGGGAAATGAAAGAGATAGAAATTAGCCCAAAATGGCCAATAAACTACTAATTTCTGGGCAGGAACCACTCCTCCAGGGACAGATAGGCTGCTCAAAGCTTCCCTCTCTCACAGGTGAACAGAGAAACATCCTTCTATCCAAGTAAGGTATGGGCAAACACAGAAACTTGTAACACAGCCCTGAATTCAGCACTAACCTGAAAACTGGACTATACTAGCTTAAAAAGGCGGGAAAACAAGTATGTGTATATGTATATATATATATATATATATATATATATTTTTTTTTTTTTTTTTTCCAGAAAATAAAGCAGATACAATCAAAAAAACACTTTAAATGCACAGAAATGGCTATCACACTTGAGTGTGTGGCCTACAACAGTTAAACAGGTAATTTAAACACAAAAATGACTTTGTTAAAGTGCAGGCAGTAAAATAAGTACAATATGCAGCTGAAACAAGCTTTTTAAATCACAGAAACTCTAAAAAATTGGTGTATTAGACAGAATTAGCTAAAGGCAGCAGGAAAATGCAGAAAAATTATACTTAATCACTCCAAAGTCTTTATTTTGCCTCTCTGCTGCTGTAGAACTCTGCAGGGCACCAGGCAGGAGCTTACTGAGCTATATATAGCTCAAAAACCTCGCAAATGTGGGTTTTATAGCAGGGAAATGAAAGAAATAGAAATTAGCCCAAAATGGCCAATAAACTACTAATTTCTGGGCAGAAACCACTCCTCCAGGGACAGATAGGCTGGTCAAAGCTCCCCTCTCTCACAGGTGAACAGAGAAACTTCCTTCTATCCAAGTACGGTATGGGCAAAACAGAAACTTGTAACACAGCCCTGAATTTAGCACTAACCTGAAAACTGGACTATACTAGCTTAGAAAGGCAGGAAAGCAAAGATACATACATATATATATATATATGTATATATATATATATATATATATTTTTTTTTTTTTTTTTCAGAAAATAAAGCAGATACAATCAAAAAAACACTTTAAATGCACAGAAATAGCTATCACACTTGAGTGTGTAGCCTAAAACAAACATTCTGGAACTCAGATTGTCTTCTAGTGTTAATGATAAATGTTAATGGACTTTTGTTTGTTTTATATGATCATGTGAGGCCTGTAATTATTTTCATTTAGTTACCTTCCTATTTGCCTGGGATGACACTGAACAGAATATGAATGTTGGCTTCTATAAGGCAGTTACACTATAGTACTTCAGTAACTATTGGATTTTAATTACTAATGATTTTATAGCATCTTTACATTTTTTTTCCTTTTTTTAAATGTTCTTATGAATTTCTCTGTGGCAGTCCTGAATTTGTATGGGGTCCTCATGGCATAATTCCAGGTTGCTTGTAGCCTAACATATAACATTACCAAATATATAACACTGAAGTGTACCACATGGGATCCTGTTGTAACCTTGAAAAATGTAAGAACACTCAGCTATGCAAGTGGGAGGTAGTTTTATCTGGCAGTTTTTATTTTATTTTATTTATTTTATTTAACATTTGTTAACTGAGAAAGTCCGACTTGGAACAAAGCCAATTTTCAGCAGAAGCCCAGGGAGAAACACTCCAGATGCACGTTTTTATAATAAGTTATCAGAAGGGATTAAGGCTGTGAGATATTTACAAGCTGCTTCTTGTGGTCTGAGGCTTGATTACCTCAGCATCAATTTACCTACTGTGTAACATTGAACAAGTCACTTAACTAGACAATGCTTGGGGCAAAATTGGGAAATTGGGCTAGACTCTTCAATGGTCTTCTGAAGTGCATGCCTGGGAACTACCTATGACTCCTAGTAATAGAAGAGACTGAAGTGCATTTAGGGGCAAATACTCGCCAAGTATGAAGCTGCTGTATCTTACATAATGTCACTTACACGAGGTAAATGATCTTGGAGTTAGCATATGTAAATAGTGTGGGGGGAGCAGCCTCCCACATTAAGAGATGCAGTAGGGCTTTCCCCCCAGCAAAAACGGCTTTTAATATATTACAGTGAGTTTACCATTTCACTCTTAATTAGTAGTAACTGCACATAAATTTTCAAAGTTGTGGAACTCATAGCATGGAGCACGGAATAATTTCCAGTAGTGTGACTCACTTGCAACTGCAATTCTTTTTTTTTAACAATTTTTATTAAATTGTAACAATAAATAATCATTCACAAAGGTACAACAAAGAAACTGTGTATCAATATAAGAAAATAACCAAACAGAAAATTTACAACTAAAGTATTTACATCGATGTCTATTAAAACAATTTAACATTCCAGTATAAAACAGTTAATATAGTTTCTAAGTATTATGTAAATTCTTGTCCAATAGACTTTTTAATTTGGACCACAAATTGTAGGAAAAGGGAGTTCTGATGGTTCTTGATTTAATAGTCATGAATTTCAGTTGACATAACTCAGTAAGAACATTTTTAAATTCTAAGAACAAAGGGGGAGTTTCAGCTTTCCAGTTTCTGGTTATTTTTCTAGCAACAGCTAGTATGGACCATAGCAATGCATATTTAACCTTTTTAATACACTTAGGAATCAGTGTATTAAACAAAATCAAAGATTTAGATAAGCCAAATTTATCAGAAAAAAGGGCTTTAAGTAAACTATTAATATTTTCCCAGTATTGTTTCAGAGCTACACAGTCATAACACATATGGGACCAATCTGCTTTGGTATCCATTTATATCTCCAACATAATACCCTTTTCAACTGCAATTCTAATACAGTATACATATCCAAATCTTTTAATTTAAGCCAGGGTTCACATTTGTTAACTAAGTATTATTTTCTGGATTTCTATACAAAGTAAAGAAAGTATATATACTGTTCCATTAGTAATTTAAAAGAAATATTCTGCAGTCCTGCACGTCATATGAATTAACAAGCTACAATTCTCAATTTTTGTAGGACCACCATTAGGTATATATATTGTAATGAATGTAGCCTAAAAGTGAATAATATTAATATGGCCTAATACATGTAAATGTATATGATGCCATCAGTTAGTTAAGTCCGCAGCTCTAATTTAGCCTCAGCTGTCATAGTTTACTTACCAACAGAAGCAATAACATATGACAGAAAATATCTATCACAAAAATCATCTAACAATTAATGAGCTATATAAAAGAAGGGTCAACACCATATCATCAAAGTCTTGAAACATTGAAAATGTAATAAAACACAACAACCTACAAAAACAAACCATTTAAATGCTCTAAGCAGGGGGGTGTAAGCCCCCCTGCACCCCCTAGACCTCCCGCTACTTAAATATACCAACTCCAAGATTGCACTACAGCACAGACAAGGGAAATCTTCCCCTTCCACGCTGTACAAAGATCTCCCTTAAAAGATTCAAAGTTTCAAGACTTCCATCATATGGTGTCAACCATATCAGATTCAAAGTTTTGAAACTTTGATCTTCTGATATAGATCCATAAAAGAGGAGGAAAAAAATAAATAATAGTAGTTTTTTCAGGAGGACATTAATAAACAAGTAATGAAATATGTTTATTTCTAAAGCAGGCATAAGTACAGTGTAGTGGTCTATTTTTAAACTAAATTTAGTGGTAGCCAGGGTTTCCCCAGCATTAAGAAAGAAAATACAGCACTTATTTATATTTGTTGGGACTACAGTTATAATATGAGCTTGTAACTTCACTTCCTCAAACAGACTTCACTATAATGTCCACATTATATTAACCACCCCCCCAAAAAAAATCATAGTTGTACTGAAGGGATTAATATTCTAAGTGAGTGTATATGTGTTTTTGTCTGTGTCTGCATGTTTGTTTCTATAAGGGCAAAGTCCCAACACCCTCATGAAGGGGGGATTTGCCTATATAACCTATTACTTAAAGAAAAAAAGTAAGGTTACTATACTTCGAGAAACTAATTTCTTTGAAGTTACCGCATTCACAAAGTGTGCATTTCTGCACTCATAATTGTTTAAAAAATCATCTGTTTCATCCATTGTATGCTACTACTGTCACATAATGCCACCAAAAGAGATTTACTTTCTTCACTTAAGTGCATTTTTTGAATAAGAGGTATATTATTTACCTATATGTAGAAAAAACCCAGCATGTCAAAAATAACGTATTGAGGTAAAGCGGCTATCTGCACATCATCCTTGGACTTCACAACAAGGACCAACTGCCTCTGCAAGTTACTACATTTTGGGTAAATTTAACTGTCCAGAGTACATTTTAAGATGGCAGTGCTGGAGATCAGGGCCTGAGTGCCAGTGAAAACTTCTTATACTACAACTAGTAGCAGTTGTGAACAAATAATTCAAATTTAGTCGTGCTGTATATGCCCTTGGTTTTGCTTCAGGAGAGTTACACAATATACGAAATTGCAGTTTATTCATTTGATACAGGTAGTTGTAGGTTTGGTTCCTTCTCTAAGCACTTTAAGATTTTTTTGTCACGTATAATAGGAGATATATGTTAGGTCATACATTCCCTAATGCAGACACAGAGAAATCAATGTGTCATATAGTTTGCCCTGGCATACTGAATCAAGTGCCAAAGGTATCTTTTCTCTTGGTCTTCCACTATGATCTGATATATGACTCAACTTCTGTTTCTTCCCCCAGAAAACCTAGTCTCCAGCAATAACAAAGGTATGGCATCTAGGCCAAAGAAGTCATTGTTCCATGGTGTTTGGCATTCATCAGACCTATCACTGAGTACAATGCCCCCTTTGGTATGTACCTAACTAAGCATATCCAACAACTGGAATGTCCACAGAGGTTCATTACTAAAAGAATACAGGGCATAACTAAAATGTCCTATCCACACCGCCTCAAGGCCCTATCCCTGTATTCTGTCTCCTACAGGCTGCTGAAGGGAGATATATGACTAGCATACAGGGCATTGTCAGACTACACTCTGATGGACATCCTGCATATCCACAAAACAAACAGCACCAGAATTACCCATTCTAAAGACTTAAACCTCGCTGGTGATATAAATAGAACCTGCTGGAGAGAGAGAGAGGTATGTATCCCAGGGACTACCCCATCTCTGGAAGAGGCTCCCCATCCATGTGAAGCAAAGTTCCTCCCTAACCCAATTCAAGTACAACTTGGACAATTGGATGGGGAACAGAAAATGCGCCCCTGGTTTGGCATCTATGTCTCTAATGGACACAGGCAACCTGTAAATGGTTCATCTCCCAGGCCCCTCCCTGTTTGTAAATGTTTCGTCTCCAAAGCCCCTGCTTACATTTAGAA